>NW_020684053.1:0-3439 GCF_002925995.2 Terrapene triunguis
TCCCTAGACCCCCACCCCTTCTCCTCCCTTGCCCCCTAGAGCCCCCCCATCCCCTAGCTCCTGCCCCCGCTGCCCCCCCAGAGCCAGAGCCCTGTGGCCCCTCCCCTCGCTTACACTTTCGCTTTCCCACCAGCCGCGCGGGCCGAAGTGACTCAGCAGAGCGGCGCGACGCCTCACCCAGCCCGCGCGGGCAGTACTTCCCCCCTCCCGGTCCCATGGGGGGGGGGGCTCAAGCTGCCCTCCCGCCCCCAGCCGGCCCCGGCGAGGAGACACACTCACCCCGGTGCCGATGGAGCTCATGGCGGCGGAGCCGTGCGGAGAGCGAGCGCCGGACAGACCCGATCCACACCGCGCCTCGCTCACGCGCCCCAGCGCTCACCAACGCACCTTCCCATTGGTCCGCTGCACACCAGCCAATGAGCTCCCGCGGTGGGTTCCTATGTGAACGTGCGCGTCCGCAGAGCAGGTCCCGTCACTGCCGCGGGGGCGCGCCCGGCCCGAGACTGGAAGAAACGCGGGGAGGAGTCTCGTAAGCAAAACTAGAGTTAACGAGTTCTGCGCATGCGCTATATTATATTTCGAATAGTCGCTGAAGGCAGACTAGCTTGCAGCGCCCGGCTAGCTCAGTCGGTAGAGCATGGGACTCTTAATCCCAGGGTCGTGGGTTCGAGCCCCACGTTGGGCGCAGAAAATTTTGCTCCTACAGCTGCAGTTAGCGTGGCAGGTTGTCGGTGTTTTTGCCCGGAACAGCGATGGGGGCAGCTCGGCTTGCCTGGGAAAGAGCCAAGCTTGGCAATGCAGCCTTGCAAAGCGGGGCAGCTCAGTGGGGCTGTGGTGGGCCCAGATGGGGAGTGGCAGGGCCTGGGGACCGATGGCCAGGCACCCTCCAGCACAGGAAAGGCTGCGGCGGCCCCTCCAGGCAGCCCCTCTCCAAGGGTGGGGAGCCCCTGGTCCCACTGCGCTGTGGGGCAGATCTGGGGCGACCCTCAGAGGAGCAGGCTGCCAAATTTCTACTGCATTAATAGCCCAAAGTCACGTAAAACTAGCCCCAAAGTAGCCCAGTGCTGGTAACTCAATCAAAGCCAGGAGTCATTTTTTTCTGTACCTCCCTTTGGGGTTTAAGCTGTGACTATCATCAAACATAGTGGGGCTGCTTTTTAACTAGTTAGCAGCTGTATTATTGTGTGTTACTGGCGAAAGGTCCCGTTCCACCAAAGGACGACTCAATGTGTGTCCCCGAGGCTTGTTTCTTATTGGAAAAGGCTGATAGTCAGAGGCTCCCCTGACACTGCTTCTGGGGGAATTCTGCGCCAAACAATTACAAATTCTGCGCACAATATTTTGAAATCCTGCGAAATTCTGCATATTTTATTTCTCAAAAGAACACCATATAATCACCCGACTTTCAATTATTTCTGTAATTTGTTTCAAAATACCTGCCTGTAATAATACAGACAACAAAAAAGATTCGGGAAATTTTTTTTTTTGACAAATAGATTCCTTACTAGGCATATGAATACAGAACGTTGAGTAATAATTAATCTAAAGTAAAATACAGAACTGTATTTCCCGCACCCCTCAGAAGCAGTGCAAAGGCTTGGGGGAGTCAGGGGTAATGGAGGAGCTGAGGGAGAGGGAAGTAATTTCTGGGAAGGAGCCTGGGAGTGAACCTGGAGGATTGTTGGGTGTGGGTAAGAGAAGTATGGAAGGGGGATTGCTAGGGAAGGGGTGGACAAACTTTTTGGCCCGAGGGCCACATCTGGGTAATTGGGAAATTGTATAGCGGACCATGAATGCTCACAAAATTAGGGTTGAGGTGCGTGGGGGGGGGGCTCTGGCTGGGGGTGCGGGCTCCAGGGTGGGGCCAGAAATGAGGAGTTCAGGGTGCGGGACGGGGCTCTGGTCTGGGGCAGGGAGGGTGAAGTGTGTGGGGCAGATGAGGGCTCAGGCTGGGGTGCGAGCTCTGGGGTGGGGCTGGGTATGAGGGGTTTGGGGTGTAGGAGGGTGCTCCAGGCTGGGACCGAGGGGTTCAAAGGGCAGGAGGGGGATCAGGACTGAGGCAGGGGGTTGGAGTGCCGGGGAGGGGTGGCTCAGGGGTGCAGGCTTAGGGCAGCACTTATCTCAAGCAGCTCCCAGAAGCAACAGCATGTCACCTCTCCGGCTCCTACGCGGAGGAGCGGCCAGGCAGCTTTGCTGCGCGCTGCCCCCTCCACAGGTACCGCCCCTGCAGCTCCCATTGGCCGTGGTTCCCAGACAATGGGAGCTCCGGGGGTGGCGCTTGGGGCAGGGGCAGCATGCGGGGCAGAGCCCCCTGGCTGCTCCTAAACGTAGGAGCCGGAGGGGGGACGTGCCACTGCTTCTGGGAGCTGCGCAGAGCGCCCCCCCCCAACCCTGCTCCCTGGCTGGAGCCCCGCAAGCCCCAGACCTTGCTCCCCAGCGGTGCTAGGGACAGCAGCCCCCTCCCCTGCCTGAACAGCTGGCGCCAAGTGTCTCAGTGGGGCAGGGGCTGGGGTTGGGGTTAGGGGCATGCTTTGCCTGCCCGGGCACATGATGGGCAGGGGGGACACTCTGACATCAGCCCCCACCCGCCTCTGCCCCGGACTGGGTTCTCACCTGCACAGCAGATCAGGAAGCTCCCAAGCACTGCGGTCAGCGGCAGCTCCATGGTGGCAGCAGATAGCAGCAGAGCAAGGCAGTGCAGGTGAATGGCCTGTCACTCACCAGCCCTCAGCTGTGATGTGGATGGCAAGACCAAAACTGAGTGATGGCACAGCCACCTGGTAACAAGGGGGCTCAGCGCTATGCCACTTACGTGTGGCCCCTCTAGCGTGGCAGTGCCAAACCTGAGTGGCCAGTGGGGCCACCAGCAGGGCTCCTCGCCACTGCCGGTGGTATGTGTCATCACAGCTCAGGGCAGCGGCATCTTGATTCCCCCTCAATGGTCCAGCAAAGGCACCCACGCTAGACTCTCAGCCATCACCTCTCTTGAGCAGAGAACCGCATCTCTCTCTCTTTCCTGACTGAGGTTTTTCCAGGCTGCACAGTTCCCTGCCTGTGCTGTGAGTTCCCCAGCAAGCCAGATGGCCTAACCAGGCCTGCGCCTGTGCACTGCTTTCTCTCTGAAGGCTGTGACCGACTGTAATGGTCAGGTTTCAGAGTAGCAGCCGTGTTAGTCTGTATCCGCAAAAAGAACAGGAGTACTTGTGGCACCTTAGAGACTAACAAATTTATTAGAGCATAAGCTTTCGTGGGCTACAACCCACTTCTTCGGATGCATATAGAGTGAAACATTGAGGAGATATATATACACACATACAGAGAGCATGAACAGGTGGGAGTTGTCTTACCAACTCTGAGAGGCCAATTAAGTAAGAGAAGTCACCACACAGCTCTGTCTAAGCCAGTGCATTGATTCTTAAGGAAAAAGCATGACAGAGAA
>NW_020684054.1:0-1824 GCF_002925995.2 Terrapene triunguis
TGCATGATTGTGCTGCCCAAGCTGCTCCACTCTTTAGTGCCTGCTACTGCAGCTATATTAGAATCCTGTCTATATGTCCGGGGATAGAGCAGTAGTCCTCCACGGACATCTCCACAAAGCTCTGCTGCAGGTAATGGGATAGCCTGTTCATCAGGTTCCTGGGGAGAGCGGCTTTACTTGGTCCTCCGAAGTAGGAGACGTTCCCGCGCCAGGAGACAAGCAGGTACTCCGGTATCATTGCCTTGCATAGCATGGCGGCATAGGGCCCCGGTCTCTGCAGGCTTTCTCGAAGCATCCGTTGGATCTCCGTGTCCGGGATCCTCATGAGAGTTATGTCGCTCATGATGACCTGCTTTGAATTAGGTAGGGGACTGTTAGTATTGGGACTGCTTGCAACAAGTTCCTTTACAGAACTGTGACCGCTGGTTTACAGCCACGCGGTGGGGGCGGGAGAGGGGCAGCATACAGGGATCTTTCCCTGGCTCATCCGCGAGGGGGTGGGACAGGGCCAGAGTTCCTGCTTGGCCGATTGCTGGCAGCACAGACTGGCAGTGCTTTCAATGTGAAAGGAGGCCAGTGGTACTCCTACAGTTTTAAGCAGCCACAAGTCTACGGCTTACCATGTTTGCCTGCTACAGAGAGTACCGTGTCCTGCCCCGCTTCCCAGATCGGCAGTGCAAAAGCCCAGGCACTGAAGGCGAGGTTCGAAAATTCGACCTTGTCCTGAGTGCGCATGTGATAGGTGTGGTTCATGGTCTTGTTCACAGAGAAAAACTATGTTCTTGATTCACAACCACATTTATCTTTCGGAGGAATTCACTGCCTTTTCCTCATTCCCACAGCCACATCTGCAACTGTCTCCTAACCCAGCTTGGCATCACACTCCCAGAGGCTAGCGCACATTAGGCGGAGAAAGAAGAAGACGCGAGAGGACATGTTCTCAGAACTAATGGGCTGCTCCTGAGCCCAGGCAGCACAGCAGAACTAGTGGAGGGAGAATTTGTCACAAATGCACCGGACACACATGGAACGTGAGGAGAGGTGGCGGGCAGGAAGACCAGCAGGCGACTCAAACGCTGCTTGGACTTCTGAGGGAGCAAACGGACACGCTCCGGCGCCTTGTTGATGTTCTGCAGGAACGGAGGCAGGAGGACAGAGCCCCGCTGCAGTCTATCAGGAACCGCAGTCCCCCGCCACCAAGTCCCATACCCCCCTCTCCCAAAGTCCAAAGAAGGAGGGGTGGCAGAGTCCGTGAAAACTCTCACTCCACCCCTGCAGACTGCTCAAGCACCAGAAGGCTGTCATTCCCCAAAATTTGAAAAGTCCTTTCCTGCCCGCCTCACCCAAGCCCCCGTCCGACTTTCACCCCCCAGTTTCCTGTCTGGTTGTTAATAAAAAATATGTTTCTGTTCATTACTGTTTCAGTCAGGTTACTTTGTGGCGGGGGAGGGCAGTTACAGATCTTATGCTGCAGTCCTTATCCTGGATCACAGAGCCACGCAGCAGGGGATCTGTAACCCTCCTCCCCCAGGCAGAAACTCACATAGCTGACACATACACGCAGTTCTGCCCAGGAGTGATGGCAGGCTCCGTTGAAACAACCAGTGCACCACTGCGGAGCCTGTCATTCCTGGAGTTTAGAAGCATCATTTGCATCAGAACACTAAACCCGCCCCCCGCCACTGTCTGCGTCCCCGGTTTAAAACATTCCCGCGAAAACAGTAATAAAGACAACGGTGTTCATTGACAAAATAGAACTGATTTTATTTTTTGGGAAGGGGGTGAAGGGGGTATGTAACTGGAGGTTCAGCTTCTGTGTCCACA
>NW_020684055.1:0-7360 GCF_002925995.2 Terrapene triunguis
GTTCTCAGCTCTCATGCTGGATTCTTGCGCCCCTGCAAATTTGCCGCCCCAAGCAACTGCTTGCTTTGCTGGTGCCTAGAGCCGGCCCTGCCAGGAACAGCAACACCATTCCACTCTCATAGTTACGTGTACCTGCGCACCTGCAGACATTGCAGCTGGCATATGTACAGGTGCTGGCGCTGTGATATGAGCTGGATGAACCACCCTGCTGGCCCCCATATCCAGCATTCTCTCCCTGAGCAACCAGTCCTGCTCCCTGCTCTTCCTCTCTTCCTCCAGGAACCCCTGGAGCAGTCTCTCTTCATGGACCGTGTCCCTTTCCTCCTTGGCTCTTTTGAAAGCAAGGTGCTCCTTGTTCCTCCTTGCCCCTATCTCCAAAAGCCCCTGCACGGTCCTCCTCCTTCTGGCCCACTGCTGGCTACTTGTAGCACCTGCAGTCCCATGCAGCAGGCTTAGCCCAGCAGGTGTGGAATTGTGTTCTAATGGAAGGAAATAGAGGGTATGTTCCTAGTATTGCCATGGGGGAGGAAGAAACAATCCCCCACTTTGGTTTCTGTCTGCCCACAAGGCCATGATTTCCAACATTGTGGAATACTTCGATATTGTTGCAGGCACAGAGGCCCGAGGACAGCAACAGCGCGGTTCGTTGCCCGGCGTGCTTCGCGCCAATAAACATACCGGGGTGGAGAAACAATCAAAGTTTATTTGAGATCTCAAAGTGGTGCAAGGAGACAGGCAAGTCTCAAATCGAGCACATCAGTAAAAAACTGTTTCTCTCCTCTTATACTTTACAACTAAGTCCCCCCTTCTCTCCCCCTCTACCACCCCCCCCTACTCCCCCTCCCCTCTCTACCGAAGGCATGTTTATACATTTAAGCCGTTAAATCATTCTAGGGCTATAAATCTAGCTTGTTAGTAACATTCCTCTAAACAATCATTTGGTTCTGTTTACCCTTAGTTTACTACCCCTCCTCCAGCTAGAAACATGCAAACCTCATCATTATTGCTTAGGACCTGATTATGAGCAAGGTCGTAATTGGTAACTGGCTATTTACACATTCCAATTCCTGTCCTTGGCTCTTGAGGTCGATTAGAGTTAAACATGGAAGGACAGAGTTTAAACATGGAAGAACTCTGGCTCATATAGGCCTAGTAACCCCAACAATATCATTCATAAATTCTCATGTACACTCCACCTCACTTCTGCCCAAGGAAGGATTCACACACGCACATCCTATGCAGGTGTGTGAGTAACACTGATTTTACTTTAAATCAATACCAAAGAAATTAAGAGGCTGGATCTGGCTGATGCAGGGTAGGCTGAAGTCGTGTTTTGGGGACATTTACCAATACTGACTCGGACTTTGTTTCATGCTCCATGAAAAACTTCCAGATATCACCTTCCAGGAACAGAAGGAAACCAGGACCCAAAGTAACATACTTTTGGTTAGAATGCAGCGTTCTGCAGGCAGCAGAGTGGATTGTCACCAACCCTCCTCCCGAATCCAGCAACCGAAAAGCCAGGATGACACAGGGCAAAAGAATGCCTGCTGCATGAAGCATCATCTAAAGTCACCTTCCAAGGAGTTAAAGAGAAGCCAGGATAAAAAAAGATTCAAAATTCACATTGTTACTGCTGGATGAGATAATTCGCTACCCAAAATATGCATCTGCAGCATTAGATCAGCGTACCCAAGATAACAAAAAGCTCTGCTTGCAAAAATAGCCCCTCAGGCTTTGGCTTCAGCCACAGGCAATGTGGCTCGGGCTTCAGCCAGTGTAAGTCAGCCCTGGTGACCCCATTAAAATGGGGTTGCAACCCACTTTGGGGCCCTGACCCACAGTTTGAGAACCGCTGGTCTAAAGTTATGATAGGTCATGGTGTACAATCCAGAGTAATCTGTGTAGTTTCAGAACTCGCTGTTGCATGCAACAGAATTGTACCAGTCCCATGTGTGTGGAAAATCCCTTATTTGGGATTAATTTTAAAGCAGTGTTTAAAGAATCTCAGTCTGATGGTGAAGGATTCATTTATGCTGTCATTACAGTATTTATAATTACCTTAGCATCTAGGAGCCCTAGTTGTAGATCTGGACCCCACTGGGCCAGGGGTTCTGCAAACAAAACAAAAAAATACCAGTCCCAGTCCCAATGAGTTTACAATGTTAGGCCTGGTCTACATGTAAGAATTAGGTGAACATAGCTACATCACTTTGGAGTGTGGAAGAAAAGAAAAAACACACACACACACCGAATGACATACCTATGCTGACCTAAGCCCAGTATAGTTACAGCTATGTCAATGGAAGAATGCTTCTGTCAGCGTAGCTAGGGTACTTCAGAGATGTGGTATTCCTACATCAATGGAAAAAACTCTTCCATTGGTGTAGGCTGCATCTACACTATGGGGTTATGCCGGCATAGCTACGGCACTGTAGCTATGCCAATAGAGTCTCTATAGCATACACATACCCTAAGGCCTGGTCTACACTGGGGGGGAAGGGGGGAAGAAATCGATCTAAGTTATGCAAATTCAGCTACGTGAATAATGTAGCTGAAGTCGACGTACTTAGATCTACTTATCGCAGTGTCTTCACTGCGGTAAGTCAACGGCTGACGCTCCCCCGTCGACTCCGCCTGCGCCTATCGCTCCAGTGGAGTACTGGAGACAACAGGAGAGCGCTCGGCGGTCAATTTATCGCATCTTCATTAGACGCGATAAATTGACCCCTGCTGGATTGATTGCTCCAGAGATAAGTGTAGACATGCCCTAAGTGTAAGAAAAGAGATAACGAATGGATACGGACAGGTGGGGAGTACAAGGAGACTATGCTGGTCAGCACGATAGGCTGTGTATGTATATTCAACTTCTTAAAAGTCACATTCAAACTATGACACTTTGACTTTTCATTACGGCTTGAACAGTCATTACATGCAAAGAAAATGATGACAAAGGGAAAATGGACAGATACAAAAAGTGTTTATTGGTGTTACCAATAACAGTTTAGTATTAATACTGAAAGAGTTATCAATAATCTAATGTACTTTATAAAATAAAGCTCTTTTTTATACTTCGTTCATCTTAAAAAAAAATCAAATTGACAATGAAAAGAGATTTACCAGTTTTCACTTTTGTTTATAGTCAGGCCTTGTCTACTATGAGACAGGCACACCAATTTAACTAAAGGTGTGATTTTAAATGCATTTAATTAAACTGTTGCAAACACCCCTGTGTGGATTTATTTTGGTTTAGGTTTATTTCAGTTTATTTGGAACCATTAGGATTAAGATAAAGCAAAATAAACCTCTCAAAATGAAACCAGAGCATCCATGCAGGGAGTTTTGCAAGTTTAGCTAAATCAGTTTAAAAACTGTTTCAAGTTAAAATGGTTCAACTTTCCTGAGTAGGCAAGGCCTCTGCTTCACTTTCAACTCCTTATGGATGTAAGCAGAGTCAGGATGAGCTCTACCCTGACATCTGGTGGTGAATTATGGCGAGTGTGGAAAAGAACTCCAGGGGCTGATCTTGTTTGCATGAAACAACAGCAACTGAAAGTGGTTACTTTGGCTGGTGTGGGATCCCCAGTTTCTCTGTTATTGGGGCAGGAAGAATAAAGTTTTGTTACCCTGATTCTGTGAATCAAGGCCAGTGGAACTGTTGTATGACAGAAGGACTCACCATTACCTAAGGAGCACTTGTTTGACAAGGGGCATGGGTTACAAAACCCAGTAAATTGAGAGAGGATGGGGACAGGTATTTGTACCTGATAATATGGGCCCCCCTTTGAGGGCTTGAAACACCAATTGCACCATTTCCTCTCTCCACTCTTGAATGTCAGAGCTAACTTTGATTCCATTAGGAGTCTAGTTACAGGCTGCTGAGCTGAATTTACTTTGGGCCAATGGTGCACCAGCACTGGGGCTCCCCTGCTATGAGCTGAAGTCACTAAGAGCTGAAATCACAAAAGAGCTAAAGTTATTAAGAGCTGAGATCACTGAGTGCTGTGTTAACTAGTGGGGGAGCCTGAAGCTATATTGCTAAGCAGCTGGCGGAGCAATTCGTGGGGACAACTGGAGAAGCAGCGAGCGGTGCGGAGCTTTGCGGGGACGGTTGGAGCAGCCCAAGGAACGGTGAGCGGAGCTGTTTGTGGGGACGGCTGGAGCGGCTCACAGGTTGGGGAGCGGAGCGGAGCGGAGCAGCTCGTAGAGCAGAGCAGTTCATGGGACGGCAGGAAGTGGACTGGCTCGTGGTGAAGGCTGCGGCGGAACCCCCACGGAGAGATGGCCGGCCGGCCTCGGATCACGTAAGGTGCCCCTTAACACCCTGCGTGCCCCCCCCCTTTTACTCTGGGGCTGCACTGACCAGGGTCAGAGACTTTGGGGGTTGTTGGACTTTTGGGACTTTGGCTGGTTGCTGGACCCAAGAGACTTTGGGGGTGTTGGACTTTGGGGACTCTGGGTGATTTTTGGGTTGCTGGATTCAAGAACCAAAGGGAAAGGACACGGCCCAATTTGCTGGGGTGGGTCTTTGGCTCATGGTTTGTGTTAGGAATCCTGTTTGTGGTGTTTTTTCCAATTTAATGCTGATGTCGTTTACCACATGTTATTAAACATTTTCTGCTACACTCAGACTCCGTGCTTGCGAGAGGGGAAGTATTGCCTCTTAGAGGCGCCCGGGGGGGTATGTAATTGTCCCGGGTCACTGGGTGGGGGCTCAAGCCAGTTTTGCATTACGTTATTGGAAGGGAACCCCTAGATACAGAACCCGGCCCTTGTTGCTGCCAACTTAGATGGGCAGAAGGGTTACATTAAATTACCCAAATAATGGAGCTTCCATAACTTCTCTTGTGAGACTGTCCCTCACCTAACATATCACCATTAGGAAATGTTTCCCGATATTCAATTTCAGTTTTCCTTTGTTTATTTCCATCCTGCTAGTCATGGTTTATCTCCTTGTCCCAGAAGGCAGGAATCATGCCTACCTATCACAGCCCTAGCCCAGCAGTGATCCTGATTGGAACAGCTAGGTGCTACCACAATGCAAATAAATAATCATCTAAACGGATCTGCTCTCTCCAGTGTCTACACCCTTCAAATGCTTGCATAGAGTCCTCAGGCCTCCCCTTCATCACATAACCAAGTGAATACTCTCGTTAATTGGTAGTGTATGTTTAGGGCCAATCACTATCCAAAAGAGACATCTTCCCTTTGTCAATCCCATTAAATAATCTCCTGCAGTAATTCCTGTGAGTATGACATTACAGAATCTCATCATTATGTTTAACAGCAAAGGAGGTCAGAGAAATGCTGTTTGAACAACTAATGTAAACCACCTCTTTGGGCTTGTGGTGCCTGCTTAGTGTTAGGTTTCAGCATTGAAGCCAGTTTTACACTAGAAGATTAAGTTGGTTTAGCCACATCACTCGGGGGTGTGAAAAATCTACACCCCTGAGCGGCACAGTTATGCTGACCTAACCCTCAGTGTAGACAGCATTAGGTCTATGGAAGAATTCTTCCGTTAACCTAGCTACTGCCTGTGGTGAAGGCTAATTACCTACACTGATGGGAGACCCCCTCCTGTCGGCATAGGTAGTGTCTCCCCTGAAGTTCTACAGCAGTGCAGCTGTAGCAATGCAACTGTAGCATTTCAAGTATAGACAAGTCCTAGGTATTTTGGAAGGAGGTAAGAGGATAGTTCACACCAATTCTATTTTGTATATCCTCTTTCATAGGAACCGTATCCCACTACGCTCACCAGAATTCAGACATACACACATTTACATCATTAAGACTCGAGAAAGAAGGCCTGGGAGAAAAGGTAGGTGTTCCATAGAATCATCGAATCGTAGAATATCAGGGGTGGAAGGGACCTCAGGAGGTCATCTAGTCCAACCCCCTGCTCAAAGCAGGACCAATCCCCAACTAAATCATCCCAGCCAGGGCTTTGTCAAGCCTGACCTTAAAAACCTCTAAGGAAGGAGATTCCACCACCTCCCTAGGTAACCCATTCCAATGCTTCACCACCCTCCTAGTGAAAAAGTTTTTCCTAATATCCAACCTAAACCTCCCCCACTGCAACTTGAGACCATTACTCCTTGTTCTGTCATGTGGTACCACTGAGAACAGCCTAGATCCATCCTCTTTGGGACCCCCCCCCTTTCAGTTTTCCAGATGGGAACTGATGAAGTTCAGGGATACCGGGAAGCTGTGCCAGATGGTAGGAGCCACAGAAGAGAAGGCTGTTGCTCTAACAGGGTGAAGGAAGTTAGAGGAGGCTGATGCTAGACAAGTGGAGGGAAGAGGAGACTGGTGAGGTCTGTGAGTTAGGCTGGAGCAAATTCAAGGAGGGGCTTAAAGCAACTTTTGAACGTGATCTTGAGGGAATTGATTGAGGTGGTCACACTTCATGGTAGGTGTCAGAGGGACAGCAGCATAGTGCACGTACTGGAGCCTGGAGAGCTGGGAGATGAGGGGGCCATAAAGAAGAGCAGTCGAGGCCACTAGCACTGAGCCTGGCAGTTCCTAAAACAACACAGTGCGTCCAGAGATCGCCGCAGACCTGCCACAGGCTTCTCCTCTAGGCTGCAAAGTCTCATTGCCGAGCCTCTCTATTTTTTCAAAGGAGCGAGTAACTCTCACGCCCACTTCATCCCACTGCTTCTCTCCTCCACCCTCCCAGTTATTAACAAGGAACTTTGGGGGGAAGTGACGAGCAGATTTCACTCCAGGATCTCAAAGCACTTTACGTGTATTAAGCCTTGCAACATTTATCAATGTTTATAGACTGCATTGAAGGTGTAAAGTGCTATGTGTTATTATAACACCCCTGTGAAGTAGGTAAGGATTGTGGTGAGAGAATTCACCAGGCACTGAAAGGCAGCCATCTGTGGGCTGGAACAGAGTGGCTGGTTAACAACACAAACAATGCCATAGAACATTGTATCGCAGGGAGTGAAGAACACCTTGTCCAACTGAACCTGCAGGGGGAGTTTAGACAGGCAGGACATAATTACTTGTGTTGGGACTTAGCCAAGATACCAGGACTAAGGACAACCCTTCAGAAATGCCACAGGGGGCCAGACCCATATCCCAGGCTAAGTCCCCTTAGCACCAATCCAACAGCACAAAGGGGACTTAAAACTGCCTTAAAGAGGCAGCTGGGGATTCCCATGTTACAGGGGAATCAACTAGTGGCATAAAGTCTCCGTGTCCAGCTTTACAGCACCACCACCCCTACGTGCACTGTGCTCTGGAGATCTGGGGCCAACAGCAGGGCCGGCTCTAGGCACCAGCAAAGCAAGCAGGTGCTTGGCGCGGCAAATTTGCAGGGGCGCAAGAATCCAGCATGAGAGCTGAGAAC
>NW_020684056.1:0-1171 GCF_002925995.2 Terrapene triunguis
AGCGATGGTCACATAAATACCACCCTGTACCGGAAACCTACTGACCGCTACACTTACCTACATGCCTCCAGCTTCCATCCAGGACACACCACACGATCCATTGTCTACAGCCAAGCTCTAAGATATAACCGCATTTGCTCCAATCCCTCAGATAGAGACAAGCACCTACAAGATCTCTATCAAGCATTCTTAAAACTACAATACCCACCTGCTGAAGTGAAAAAACAGATTGACAGAGCCAGACGAGTACCCAGAAGTCACCTCCTACAAGACAGGGCCAACAAAGAAAATAACAGAACACCACTAGCTGTCACCTTCAGCCCCCAACTAAAACCTCTCCAGCGCATCATTAGAGATCTACAACCTATCCTGAAAGATGATCCTTTACTCTCACAGATCTTGGGAGACAGACCTGTCCTTGCTTACAGACAACCCCCCAACCTAAAGCAAATACTCACCAGCAACCACACATCACTGAACAAAAACACTGACCCAGGAACCTATCCTTGTAACAAAGCCCGATGCCAACTCTGTCCACATATCTATTCAAGTGACACCATCATAGGGCCTAATCACATCAGCCATACCATCAGGGGCTCGTTCACCTGCACATCTACCAATGTGATATATGCCATCATGTGCCAGCAATGCCCCTCTGCCATGTACATTGGCCAAACCGGACAGTCTCTACGCAAAAGAATTAATGGACACAAATCTGACATCAGGAATCATAATACTCAAAAACCAGTGGGAGAACACTTTAACCTGTCTGGCCATTCTATGACAGACCTGCGGGTGGCTATCTTAAAACAGAAAAACTTCAAAAACAGACTCCAACGAGAGACTGCTGAGCTGGAATTGATATGCAAACTAGACACAATCAACTCAGGGCTAAACAGGGATTGGGAATGGCTGAGCCATTACAAACATTGAATCTATCTCCCCTTGTAAGTATTCTCACACTTGCTTCTTATCAAACTGTCTGTACTTGGCTACCTTGATTTTCACTTCAAAAGTTTTTTTTCTCTTACTTAATTGGCCTCTCAGAGTTGGTAAGACAACTCCCACCTGTTCATGCTCTCTGTATGTGTGTATATATATCTCCTCGATATATGTTTCACTCAATATGCATCCGAAGAAGTGGGTTGTAGCCCACGAAAGCTTATGCTCT
>NW_020684057.1:0-16235 GCF_002925995.2 Terrapene triunguis
GGAAGGAGAACCCCTAACAGCTCAGGAGCGCGTTCCGGAGCAGGACACCCCTGGTGTGGCGTGGCCGGGGCAGGCGGGGAGCCCGGGGAATGGGTTGTGGGGGGAGCCCGGTGCGGGCCCCCAACGGGGTGGGGGAGCTCGATGGGCCCCATGGGGCTCTGCCCCACTGCCGCTCCCTGGGGCTGGCCCGAACAGGCGCCATCACGCGTCTCCTTCCTCCCTCGCCAGGTGCACCGGACTTCGCTTCGCTCTGCTCTAGCCAGGCGGGGCCGACAACCCAGCCACGGACCGGGCCGGCTGCGCCCTTGAGGCTGTTCCGCCGTAACGAAATCTGCTCAGAACTGAGCTTCAGCTGGTTTGAGCTTTGGCTAAATCAGTTCAGCGCGTGCCAGTGACAGACAAGCTGAGCCGGGGTTAAATTGGTGCAAACCCCTAATAAAGCTGCATTTAACCAGTTGAACTAGATTAACTAGATCAACTGAAGGTGCAGCTCTTCCGGGCTAGCCCAGGCCGCAGTGTCACAGGTTTTGTTGCTTTAAAAAACCCACAAAGTTGTATTTGAAGCGTTCTGAACCTTGCCATGGCAGCTGTGCGTGTGCGGAGATTTCCTGAGACTGGACTCAAAAGGTAAAGTACAGACAAGTGCTCCGCACCTAATGATGCTGATTTATGTGAGACCCTTTAAAAGAGCTACAGGAAAGCTTTAGAATAAAACAGGTTCTTCCATCACAGTCTAAGGACGGACAGAAGGGTGGAGAGGTTAGGGGAAGGGGAAAAACAAATAGGGATTTAAAAAAAACATACAAGTCAACTAGATTCCCTGTAGGCAGCACAGCAGAAGTTCCTGTATAAGAGGAAACAAAATGTCGCCAGGGTAGGGGGCTAGATCTCTCCTTAGGCAATTCTACACAGACAGGATAACATTTTCAAAAACACTTCAGTGATTTAGGAGACTAAATCCCAGAGACGAGGCTCTGAAGTGCCCACATCATTTTTGAAAATGGGACTTAGGCTCCTAAGTCACTTCAGCATTTTTGAAATTTTTCCCCCTGCGCTTTTTGTGCTAAAGAAGGTTTCCCAAAGAGCCAATGGCAGCAAGCCCTAAGAGCCTGACTTCCAGACCTCAGTCACTTCCTCTGCTAGGGAGGGGCATGCTGGGGCCACGACAGGCAGGAGGGAAAAGAAATGGGTCACCATGGTCATTTGATACTACCACAGGGCAGCTTCTGTTGTGAAGTGGCAGCTCTGGGCTGCTGATTGTCCACGAACAGGCAATATGCACGGAGGGCACTGGTATGTGAGGGAGGTTTCTTTCTGCTGTCACCGTTGCTTCACACAGCACCTGTATGAGCTCGGTACCCAGATAAGTAGTGTTCTGCCTGTTTTGCAAATCGAGAAACTTAGGCAGAAAGTTGACATGACTTGCAGAGTTGGGAGTAGATTTAGGGCTTCCTCACTGAACTCTGTGCATTCATCCCTCATAGCGAGGCAGAAAGCCCTGAGGACTCTGTGCCTTGCTCTGTTGTGTTCAGAACGCCTTCAGCCTCTGTTCTTCTGGCCTGAGCCAATGCCCGTTGGAGCTGACAGGAGTCTTTGCTGGGGTGGGTGGCTCAAAACAGGTTCTGGGTTCCAAAGACCAATTTGAACTCCCACCTTCAAATATATCCCTGAGCTCTCCCCCATTCATAGAGGTCTCTCAAAATGTCACTGGGGCAAGATGGGAAGGAACTATCTGGTGACCTGACTCCATCCTGGGTTCTTGCCCTGCTTTAAGTGAAATTCATCATTTGAGCTTTAATGTTTCTGGATTTAGAATATTTATACAGATCCTTCTTTTGTTAAGGAAAGTGGAATCTGAGCACAACCTCGGGGAGTCTAGTGCTGAAAAGAAACTCATGAGGAGTTTACAGGGCAATCGTGAGTATCTTTTCCAACCTCCTAGCTGACTCTGCAGGGTTGTAGGAGCTGGCGGTTGGGCTTGTCCCATGTCAGTGCTTTCGGAAAGTTTTACCCACTGCCAGCAGCGCACTCCGAAGTGACTTGAAAACAGGGTGTAGCTTCTCCAAGTCACTCAGGTGATTTTGAAAATGTTACCGTGTGCTAGTGCCAGCATGTTCCACTCATCCCAAGCAACGTCCCTTTTTGTTCTCAGAGTATTTGTCTGATTTTTTTTTTCCCCTCCTAAGCAAAATATTTTTTCACTCTCTTCCATCTGGAAGGCTCTCCTAGTCCAATGGGCCTTTATTGTCCTCTCCAAACCAGTTACCGCTTTCAAATGTTGGCTGGCGTTATGCGACCACGCACACAGTTGTTTTCGTGTGTATATGCAGAGCAAATTTTGCAATTACTTTCAAACATTTCTAGATCTACATTTATTTTCATATGCTTATAAATACAAATAACACTGATCCACGCATGGTTGTGGAGGTGACAGGGTGAATGTGCAGGGCCAGGAATCTGGGAGGGGGCCAGGGTCGACTCATTTAAATCACCAATTTTATTTGGCAGGCTGGAAACCTTGATTTAAATCACCAATTTTAACTGTGTTTTGCATTTGAGCTTAACTTTTCTTTAGAAAAATAACTAATTCTTATTGGTTGGTAACCATTAAAACATGTTACTTTACAACTAAACATAACCTTTCCACTCAGTTTTTCTTTTTGGTAGCCCGGAGGTTATGTCATATCCATACACATTTATTTAAGCAACTATATTGTTTAATTTACATTTTTTCAGATTCTTAATTTTTAAATTTTTTATTATGTTATAAAATGGTAACTGCATTTCATATTTACTAGTTGATGATTATTAAGTTTTTACTTATGATCTCTTTCAATCTCTATTTGGATGAAAATTCAATTTTGCACAAAAACAGCATTTTAAAGTGTGTTTTATTAAACAAAATTATCATAAATGTGCTGGATACGCCAGAAGGAAGTTTATCAAAACATACTTTGCATTTAAAACTAACTGGTATATTAAACTAAGGAAATATCGTCTGTAACTAGTGAATTGAACGGATTGTTTCTGGTCCCCATGCCCTTCACGATTTTAGAACTAGTAGATCTCATCTCCCAGACTATAAATAAAAACTAGGTTTGAAAGAGGAGAACAAGCCTTCCTGCTTTTTCAACTCCCAGATGGTTTCTTTACTATGAAAAAGCTAGTCACCAAAGTGAATTAGATGAATAAACTGAAATGAAGAAAATATTCTCCCTACACCTGCAGAAGAGGTTACTGCTGTTAAAAGCTGGTTTAACAGTTTAGCAAACTCAGGTTCCAGGTGCTTAGCCAGTGGCTTCCACCAGCTTAGTGGGATGACTTTCATTAAAACTTGTCAGCAAACATGTTATATTTTGTATTTAATTTAAATTATTTTAATAATGATCATACATTTAGGTCTTAATATAGGTTGTCAATTTAAATTTTAAATAGGTTTATTTAAAATAAAAGCCTGTGTGACGGGTTGGATCACAGAAACCCCCTTGGGAACTGCTAACTGATGTGCCAAGACTACTTCTGCTCCTGCTTTCCTGCCCTGGCAGCTCAGGACTCCAGCACCCTGTCTTGTTGAGCCAGACACGCCAGTCTGCTCCAACACAGACCCAGGGTCTGAATTACTTGCCCCAAAGCTGCAGACTTAACTGAAAGCAGCTTACAGAAGTGTTCCTGTCTTTAACACTCAGATGCCCAACTCCCAATGGGGTCTAAACCCCAAATAAATCCGTTTTACCCTGTATAAAGCTTATACAGGGTAAACTCATAAATTGTTCGCCCTCTAGAACACTGATAGAGAGGTATGCACTGCTGTTTGCCCCCCCAGGTATTAATACATACTCTGAGTTAATTAACAAGTAAAAAGTGATTTTATTAAATACAGAAAGTAGGATTAAAGTGGTTCCAAGTAGTAGCAGACAGAACAAAGTGAATTACCAAGTGAAATAAAATAAAACACACAAATCTAAGCCTAATCCAGTAATACAACTGAGTACAGATAAAATCTCACCCTAAGGCCTGGTCTACACTAGCCGTTTATGTCGAATTTAGCGCCGTTACATCGAATTAACCCTGCACCCGTCCACACCACGAAGCTATTTAGTTCGACATAGAGGTCTCTTAAATTCGACATCTGTACTCCTCCCCAACGAGGGGAGTAGCGGTAAATTCGAAATGGCCATATCGAATTAGGCTAGGTGTGGATGGAAATCGACGCTAATAGCTCCGGGAGCTATCCCACAGTGCACCACTCTGTTGACGCTCTGGACAGCAGTCCGAGCTCGGATGCTCTGACCAGCCACACAGGAAAAGCCCCGGGAAAATTTGAATTCCTTTTCCTGTCTGGGCAGTTTGAATCTCATTTCCTGTTTGGACATCGTGGCGAGCTCAGCAGCACTGGCAACGATGCAGAGCTCTCCAGCAGAGATGGCCGTGCAATCTAATAGAAAGAGGGCCCCAGCATGGACTGATCGGGAAGTCTTGGATCTGATCGCTGTGTGGGGCGATGAGTCCGTGCTTTCCGAGCTGCGCTCCAAAAGACGGAATGCAAAGATCTACGAGAAGATCTCTAAAGCCATGGCAGAGAGAGGATACAGCCGGGATGCAACGCAGTGCCGCGTGAAAATCAAGGAGCTGAGACAAGGCTACCAGAAGACCAAAGAGGCAAACGGACGCTCCGGATCCCAGCCCCAGACATCCCGTTTCTACGAGGCACTGCATTCCATCCTAGGTGCGGCCGCCACCACTACCCCACCACTGACCGTGGACTCAGAGGATGGGATATTGTCCACGGCCGGTTCCTCGGACATGTTAGCGGACGGGGAAGATGAGGAAGGAGATGAGGAGGACGAGGCAGTCGACAGCGCTTGCAACGCTGATTTCCCCGACAGCCAGGATCTCTTCATCACCCTTACAGAGATCCCCTACCAACCATCCCCAGCCGTTAACCCGGACACAGAATCAGGGGAAGGATCAACCCTTGTTTTAAACATCTAAACATTTATTTTTAACAGAACTGGAATATTAACAATAACAACAATGGGTTTTTCATGATTAGTTTGCCCTAGGCGCTTAACGTTTCAGTCCTGGGCAGTGCAACTATTGAAAAAAAAATCTAACAATGTCCGGTTTTGCATGATTGTTCTGCCCAAGCCGCTCTACTGTTTAGTCCCTGCCAGTGCAGCTACAGTAAAATGCGGTCTACATGTCCGGGGATAGAGCAGAAATCCTCCTGGGACATCTCCACGAAGCTCTCCTGGAGGTAATTTGAAAGCCTGTTCATCAGGTTCCTGGGGAGAGCGGCCTTATTGGGTCCTCCGTGGTAGGAAACGTTTCCGTGCCAGGAGACAATCAAGTACTCCGGGATCATTGCCCTGCAGAGCATGGCGGCATAGGGCCCTGGTCTTTGCAGGCTTTCCCGAAGCATTCGTTCTTTATCGCTGTCTGAGATCCTCATGAGGGTGATGTCGCTCATGGTGACCTGCTTTGAATTAGGTAGGGGAATGTTAGTATTGGGACTGCTTGCCCGTTCCTTTACAGAACTGTAACCGCCGGTTTACAGCCACGCGGTGGAGGCGGGAGAGGGGCAGCATACAGGGATCTTTCCCTGGGACAGCCGCGAGGGGGTGGGACAGGGGCAGAGTTCATGCTTGCCGGATTGCTGGCAGCACGGACTGGCATTGCTTTCAATGTGAAAGGAGGCCAGTGCAACTATCAAAGTTTTAAGCAGCCACAAGTCTACGGCTTACCATGTCTGCCTGCTACACAAATTCCGGTGTCCTGCCCTGCTTCTCAGATCGGCAGTGCAAGACCCCAGGCACTGAATGCGAGGGCCGAAAATTCGACCTTGTCCTGAGTGCGCATGTGATAGGTGCAGTGCATGGTCTTGTTCACAGAGAAAGACTATGTTCTTTGTTCACAACTACATTTATCTTTCTGAGGAATTCACTCCCTTTTTCCCATTCCCACAGCCACATCTGCGACTGTCTCCCAACCCAGCCTGGCATCACACTCCCAGAGGCTAGCACAGATTAGGCGGAGGAAGAAGAGGACACGGGAAGACATGTTCTCGGAACTCATGGGCTGCTCCCGAGCCCAGGCAGCCCAGCAGATCCAGTGGAGGGAGAACTTGTCCCAAATGCACCGTTCACACATGGAACGGGAGGAGAGGTGGCGGCAGGAAGACCAGCAGGTGACTCAAACGCTGCTTGGACTAATGAGGGAGCAAACGGACACGCTCCGGCGCCTTGTGGATGTTCTGCAGGACCGGAGGCAGGAGGACAGAGCCCCGCTGCAGTCTATCTGTAACCGCCCTCCCCCGCCACCAAGTCCCATACCCCCCTCACCCAAAGTCCAAAGAAGGAGGGGCGGCAGAGTCCGTGAAAACTCTCACTCCACCCCTGCAGACTGCTCTAGTACTAGAAGGCTCTCGTTCCCCAAAATTTGACAAGTCCTTTCCTTCCCGCCTCACACAAGCCCCCGTCCAAGTTTCATCCCCCCGTTTCATGTGTAGTTGCTAATAAAATATACGTTTCTGTTAATTACTGTTTCCATCATGTTCTTTTGGAGGAGAGTCTGTCTGAAGGGGGGGAAGGGGCTTGGTAATTGGACAGGACAGTCACCTTTAGCAGGGTACAGAGGCGGGGGCAGGTCCAGCAGCAGGGCACATACACAGTGCAGTGACTAGTTACCCTGGTCAGTCTGGGAGGTGGTTTTCATGTTATGTGTGTGTGTGTGTGGGGGGGGGTTGCTCTGTGACTTTGTGGCGGGGGAGGGCAGTTACAGATCTTATGCAGCGGTCCTTATCCTGGATCACAGAGCCACGCAGCAGGGGATCTGTAACCGTCCTCCCCCTGCCAGAAAGTCACATAGCCCCCACATACACGCAGTCCCGCTCAGGAGGGCTGGCAGGCTCCGTTGAAACAACCAGTCCACCACTGCGGAGCCTGTCATTCCTGGAGTTTAGAAGCATCATTTGCATCAGTACACTACACCCGCTCCACACCACAGTCTGCGTCCCAGGTTTAAAACATTCCCGCGAAAACAGTAATAAAGACAACGGTGTTCATTAACAAAATAGAACTGATTTTATTTTTTTGGAAGGGGGTGAAGGGGGTATGTAACTGGAGAGGATAGTCAACATTAACTGGGTAAAGAAACGGGGGCAGGTTCAGCTTCTCTGTACACAAACTTTAAAGGCACTGGTTACCCTGCTCATTCTGGAACCTAGCTTTCAAAGCCTCCCGGATGCACAGTGCGTCCCGCTGGGCTCTTCTAATCGCCCGGCTGTCTGGCTGGGCGTAATCAGAAGCCAGGCTATTTGCCTCAACCTCCCACCCCGCCATAAAGGTCTCCCCCTTGCTCTCACAGAGATTGTGGAGCACACAGCAAGCTGCTATAACAATGGGGATATTGGTTTCGCTGAGATCACAGCGAGTCAGTAAGCTTCTCCATCTGCCCTTGAGACGGCCAAAAGCACACTCCACCACCATTCTGCACTTGCTCAGCCGGTAGTTGAACAGTTCTTTTTCAGTGTCCAGGGCGCCAGTATAGGGCTTCATGAGCCAGGGCATTAGCGGGTAGGCTGGGTCCCCGAGGATCACTGTAGGCATCTCCACATCCCCAAGAGTTATTTTGTGGTCCGGGAAGTAAATACCTTCCTGCAGCCGTCTAAATAGACCAGAGTTCCTGAAAACGCGAGCGTCATGAACCTTGCCCGGCCATCCGACGTTGATGTTGGTAAAACGTCCCCTATGGTCCACCAGTGCTTGCAGCACCATTGAAAAGTAGCCCTTTCGGTTGATGTACTGACTGGCCTGGTGGTCCGGTCCCAGGATAGGGATGTGAGTTCCATCTATAGCCCCACCGCAGTTTGGGAATCCCATCGCGGCGAAGCCATCTATGATGGCCTGCGCGTTTCCCAGGGTCACTACCTTTGAGAGCAGTACCTCAACGATTGCGTTGGCTACTTGCATGACAACAACCCCCACGGTAGATTTGCCCACGCCAAAGTGGTTCGCGACTGACCGGTAGCTGTCCGGCGTTGCAAGCTTCCAGAGGGCTATGGCCACTCGCTTCTGGACAGTCAGGGCTGCTCGCATCCGGGTGTCATTGCGCTTCAGGGCAGGGGACAGCAACTCACAAAGTTCAAGGAAAGTCCCCTTCCGCATGCGAAAGTTTCGCAGCCACTGGGATTCATCCCAGACCTGCAGCACTATGCGGTCCCACCAGTCCGTGCTTGTTTCCCGGGCCCAGAATCGCCGTTCCACAACATCCACATGACCCATTGTCACCGTGATGTCCTCGGCGCTGGGTCCCATGCTTTCTGACAGGCCTGTGCTACTCTCAGACTTCAGGCCCTCACCGCGGTGCCGTAGCCTCCTCGCCTGATTTATCTGCATCTGCCTCTGGGAAAGGTGGATGATAAGCTGCGAGGCGTTGACAACGGCCACAACTGCAGCGATGGTCGCAGCGGGCTCCATGCTCGCGGTGCTGTGGCGTCCGCGCTGTCACTGACCAGAAAAGTGCGCGAACTGATTTCCCGACGGCGCTTTCAGGGAGGGCGGGAGTGACGGACGGATGACGACAGTTACCCAAAAGCACCCTCGACACATTTTTTTACCCAGAAGGCATTGGCAGCTCGACCCAGAATTCCAATGGCCAGCGGGGACTGCGGGAACTGTGGGATAGCTTCCCACAGTGCACTGCTTCCAATGTCGACGCTTTCCCCGTTAGTGTGGACTCACAAAGTCGAATTACTGTCCTTAGTGTGGACGCACACGTTCGACTTTGCAATATCGATTCCACATATTCGATTTAAGTGAAATGGAACTACTCTCGTAGTGTAGACATACCCTGAGAGATGTTTCAATACGTTTTTTTCACAGACTGGATGCCTTTTTAGTCTGGGCACAATCCTTTCCCCTGGTACAGCCTTTGTTCCAGCTCAGCTGGTAGCTAGGGGATTTCTCATGATGGTTCTCCACTTTGTTCTGTTCCACCCATTTATATATCTTTTGCATAAGGCGGGAACCCTTTGTCCCTCTGTGGGTTCCCACCCCCTCCTTCTCAATGGAAAAGCACCAGGTTAAAGGTGGATTCTAGTTCAGGTGACATGATCACATGTCACTGTAAGACTTCATTACCCACTTGCCAGCACACAGGGAGACTTACAGGTAAACACAGCCATCTGCAGACAATTGTCCTGATTAATGGGAGTCATCAAGATTCCAAACCACCATTCATGGCCCACACTTTGCATAATTACAATAGGCCCTCAGAGTAATACTTCATATTTCTAGTTTCAGATACAAGAATGGTACATTTATACAAATAGGATGATCACACTCAGTAGATTATAAGCTTTGTAATGATACCTTACAAGAGACCTTTTGCATGAAGAATATTCCAGTTACATTATATTTAAACTCATTAGCATATTTTCATAAAATCATATAGAGTACAACGTCACAGCCTGTATTTAATTTAAATTAAAAAAATCTGATTTAGCTGAAGAATTTTTTAAAGAGAATCCCTGATTTTTATCGACTCCTGGAGGAGGCTGTGACCGGGGAGGGACATGCATGGGGGCAGGTGGCTGGGGGGCATGGAGCTGTGCTGCCCTGCATTGGAAGGGTGGGGGTAGTTAGGGGAGGCTGGAGGAGGAGGGGAGTGGGCAGGAGAATGACATGGGTGAGAAGCAGGGTACTGTGGGAAAGCTATAAGGGCATTGAGGGAGGCTGGGAAAGACTATTCATCTCCCTTTCCCCTCGACCATCCGCTCCCCTATATCCGCCCAGGTATAAGAACACACCAACACATGCACACGTTTCCTGTGGACTTGCAAAAGTCTGCTGGACGAGAGCCCTGCATTCGGTGAACTCCATACGTCTCAGCAAGGCTCCCCTTCCCTGGACCTTATCTTCCAGCCCGATTGTCACTTTGGTGCTCATTCAAAACACTAGTAAACTGCAACAAAAAGACGTGTTTAAAAAGGAATGAAGGTGGGAGGTGTTCCACTGGAGTCAAGCTCCCCCAAAACAAGATTACATTTTCGTTAGGAAGCTCAAATGTAAGGATGTCTGTGGTAGTAGATCCATAATTATTCATTTCCAGAGTTCTCCCTCATCCTTATTGCCTTGCCACGCTTATACCACCCACTTGGACTTAGCGCTTTCTCCTCGCATTGTCAGAAATACACACAAGCCAATATAACAAATTTGTAGCAGATTACAAATTCCATGTCGTATTCAAGGGATCCACATCATGAAGATGAGGCTGAGTGGGGAGTGGTGGCGGGGATGGGCACTTCTGGGTGCTAATTTCTTATTCTCTTATAGCTCAACGCCTGGACCTGGTCTCGAGGTTTGTGAAAGAAAACAAGGGCAAAATCATTCCATTTGAGAAGCAGCAAGACTTTCAGCTGCGCATTTGTGACCTGGGCGAGACGTTCTATGCAGGGCAGTCGGACATGCTGGAAGACTGGGAAGTGCTTTACCTGCCAAAGCCTGTGAAGATGGAGGTTCTTGGCATCGTGGATGACGTGCCATGTCTGGTCACTGGACAACAGCTGGTTATCCTTGTTGCAGACAACGGCAGCGTTTATGCATACGAAGAGGAGTTGTTGCACAGAGTTGGCAAGACCTTACAGGAGTTTTTAAGAGAAGGGCTACGGCTCTTCGGACAGAAAGTCTATGCATGTGCAAAGGACCTGAAGCCTGAGGTAAGTCATCAGCACAGCTGTCTCTGGGAGATGCTGGCAGCTCCAGGTGCCTTTGAGGGAGAGAGGTGGTCGGAGCACAGCAGTGGGAGCCAGAAACGTTTCACGCTGGCTCCTGCTCTGGCCTTGCACGAGTCACCCAACCTTTCTGCTTCAGGTGCTTACCTGTTGACTGGGGATAGCAAGCCCTGCTCACCTGCTTCCTGAGGGGTTGTGACCATTACTTAGTTAATGTTTGTAACCAGAAAGGGCTAAGAACACTTCTACAGGGGATTCTGGAGGACTGGGAGGGGATGCCCCCTAAGAGAAGAGATGTTGAAATCCTCTCCTTTCAGCTCTCTAACAGCCGTTCTTGTTCTTCTTGCAGAGTGAAGAGGAGTGGGTGAAGGACCCAGAGATCAAGCAAATCAGGCAGAGCACCAGAGACTTCATCAAGAGTAAAGAAGAGGCGTTTGGGAAGCACCTGGATTTCCTTAGCAGTCTGTGATATTTCTAGTCTTGTAGACCATTCTTGGGGCGAGGTGTGGAGCCCACCTGAGATACGTCCCAGCAGCAGCAGAGAGGAGAGAACCTGAGGGAACCGTTTTTGCAGGGAGAATATCTTGGGTCTCCTGCTCATGGCAAATTTATGTCTTATTACAGAAACAATGTTGCTGGTTTTCCTGGGCCTGCCATGGTTTGGCTGGCTGTGATTTGCAGGACTTAGCTTTTCCATCATCAGCCCTGAGCCTCCACTTCTTGTCTGTCTCCCTCCAGTCCCCTGGTTTCAGAGTCATCATTGGCTTGGAAAACTTCCTTTTCTGAGCACTGTTGCCATTCGAGATTTACTAGCGTGCCACAGGGGAAAGTGGCCGAGCTCAGTTGGTGTGCGATGTTTGTGTACTGCAAACGAAGAAATGTGTGGAGTATTGTATACTCATGGACTCTAGAGCTGTGCACGTTATTGCGATGGGGATAGGCATACCACCCTGTGCCAACAGACCCCCTAACACGATCTGGACTTGTATCGACACCGTGGGGGACCTCTGTATTGCTATCAACTTTTTGTTCTGATTATTGTTGTGAACCCCGGGGCCTGATTGACTGCCAGATCTACCCCTTGGCCTAAGCTGGGAGAGCTCCTCTCCCTACTCACTCTCTCTATGCGGGGATGGGGAAGAAGGGGTCTGTAAACTCCACAGTCAGTACAGGTCACTTGAGCTGAATTCTCTCGACTTGCATTCTGAGATGCTGCTCCCGCTTGACAAGTGGTAAATATTCTGAACCAGCAGAAGTTGAAGGTTCCAAAGATGGTCCTAGAAGGTAGAGATAAAAATCCCCACTGCTCCAGGTGTTCCCCATGTTCTCTGTGATGCCCACGTCGCAGACACCTAAATTATCATCATTCTTTGTATTTGTTTCCGATAGCACCCTTAAACTGTGAGGTGCCTTTCAGCAGTACGAGAAGGGACTTTTCCGTCCCAAGCCCACAGTCGAAGGACTAACAGGCAAGTTACGGGGGGGGGGGGGGGAATGGACAAAAAATGAATTCTTTGTACAAATCAACAAGATCTGCTATAGGCAGCACAGCAGAAGTGGACTCTGAAGAGAAACTTATAAATGGAGGGGGAGGGGTCTTGGAGCTTGCTTCTGACACAGGCACTAAGGGTGTGACATGCCCCAGTTCTGCTGAGAAACGCAGTGCAGGCAAATGGAACAAAAGTAGCTTGTTTAGCTAGTGAGACTCTTCTGCTGAGATCTGCTCTGCCACTGTAACTCTCAATTTTGCTTTGAGAAGTGGAGTGGATGGCTGGGAACCAGAGTCCTGAGAAGGATCAGTCACTGAAGAACCTGCAGGAAGATGCCTGGGGATGGACTTGAGCAAATGGTATGGCGTGTCTGTTTCTCTTACCCCCGCATGGGGTGGCTGAGTAGCTGTATTTCCCCAGCCCTAACGCCTGGCGGGACTTGCCACACAAACCGCTAGAAGCATATTCTCGAGTCACAGAGAACTCTGAAATCTCGTCGGCCGTTTGGCTTCTGTTCTCATCACTCGGTCTGTGGTGGCCAGACTTTTTGCTAGGCCTTTATTGCCAGCGGTACAGGGCTGCCTCTTCCAGCAGCTGAGAGAGGACTTTGTAGTGTTGTTTCCCACTGAGCGTCTTTTCCTGCCTCAGGGCTGTCGGGTTCCATCCCTATCTGCCGGGGGGTGGGAGGTGGGGTGGGAATGGACAGGGTTTCATGATGCTTTGCCTGGCTTAATACTTGGAGCTGCTTATTTCTATCACGTGCTTTTTTCACTGGATTTCCACATTTACTGAAACCTTGTTTTCCCAGCTGACATGGGGACATTAAGTCAATGCAAGTAACTGGGGTTGGATAAGCAGGCGACTGTCCTGTGTGTTTAGTACGAATCAGGACAAGTCCTTGTTTCAGAGGTGGAAGTTCTCAGGTAATAGAGGTTCCCCTGGTTTCCATCAGTACATGTGTTGTGCCCCTGATTCCACCCATTAGTAACATTCACTACATCTCTCCCCCACTTGCGTGCACACTCTGTAGGTACAGGTCTGCCACTGAGGTGCCTGCCATTGTGTGGCGCTGGCAAACCCATGTCCCTCCCCAGCTACCAGGTGATGCGTTCGCTGTATGTGGGATCTCTGGCCGTTAGACTTCCTGCGGCAGGTGGGCCCAGCTCTGAAATGGGGGATGATGCAGCAGGTGCAGTGAATAAAGACGCTGTGAGAACTTGATAAACTAATGCCTAGTTTCCGTGTCGCGCTGCGTGGAGGGAAGGACGAGCAGTGCTAGTGTGAGTAATGCCGCTGTAAATAAAATGTATTCAAGTTTTTCATATGTTTTATTTTTTAATTGTTTTAAACAGTTTTAAATCTGCCCCAATTTTCATACAAAACTGTCATTCAAGCCCCGGTCGTTCCTGTGAGAAACGTGCAGGGTGAGCTAGTGGGAAGGTTCCCTTTAGTGGCAGCAGGACACGGCTGCTTTGGCTTTTGTTAGGTGGTTTTACACACACGTGTACGTAACAAATTATAAAAGAAACAATACAAAATAAAACACCATCTTTTTGCGCTAGTGATAGCCACCTCCTTCTGCAACTTAAAATCTGTGTGCTGTGTTAAAGACAACTCCTGTGTCAATCTCCTGTCTTTTACCCTCATTCCCCATAAACCTGCTGTACTGGAAATGCAGGTGGTGGGCATGAAGGTGGCTTTACATTAGACTGTAAACGCTTCTGCTGAGGGACCTGTTCTTCCTAGCTGTTGATACAGCCCCCAGCACAGGGGGGGCCCTTAGGTGCTAATGCAATGCAAACAGTACAAGTTTGGTCTATTGGATATGGGTTTGGAGTCCTGGGCAGATTGACTGTTTTTGCTGTATGTAAATAAACTCGCCTGGTTTTACTTGAAGTTTTGGGGCAGGGACCTGTGCATCTGTGAAGCCCCTCACACGCCTTCTGGGGCATTATAATAACAGTTTTGTATATGGCTAAGAAGCCTAAAGTGGCCTGCCCTCGGAAGACATGGCATTAAATCAGAGGGAGAAGGGAACTACGCTCTGCTCTTTAATAAACTGATAGCAATGTTTAATTACTAACAAACCCCTCCACAGAACTCCTGCCTGCAGATGGGCTCCAGTGGGCAGGCCCATTACTTCTTAGCCTAGGAGCAGCAAAGGGCCAGCAGTCAAAGCAGGAAAGGGTGGGGCGGGGCACTCCATCAGCAAGGCTGCCAAGGACAGGGAAGTCACGGGGCAAAGGTACCCTAGTAAACACGAGGCTGTGGTCTCTGCACATCCCAGCCCCCCAGCAGTACGTTCCTCCTGCCCCGGGGGCAAGCAGGCTGACTGACAGTCTGGAACGAATGGGAGAAAGTCCTGAGTTCACAGTTTACTTTGCAATTCAAGGTACCAAAAGTCTGAGGCAGCTCCACTGCTACCACCAACCTGCTGGGGGCACACTCAGTCTTGCTGCCCCCCCCCGCTCTCATTCCCAGGTGGAGGGGTGATGAGACTGCTGCTCAGCTACCTCTACTGCTCCTGGATCCTAGTCTTGATGACAGAGTAGGTGTGAGCTGCCTGGAGTCAGAGTCAGCCCCCGTCAGCTGGCAGGAAACACCAAAGCTGGACACAGCAAATTCAACTGGGATCCTTGAGGGTGGAGCGAAGCCATTGCAGCACATCAGGCAGCCCCGTGCCATCACGGGCGCTGGTCTCCACCACAGTGATGGGCTGGTTAGCACAGGAAATGATATCTTGAATCCGGAACAGTGATTTCATCTCCACCAGGGACATGTAGCAGGGCAGGTCACTGGAGCCACATTTGGGGATAGGAAGAAAGGGAGAGAGAGAGATTGTGCTAAACCATCAGTGACCCAACTTAGAGCAACTGGAATTTGCCATTTCTGTTGAGTGATCCCTGTGAGGGGCTGCACAGGGTGACTGGCCTTTTAGAGAGAATTAGGGCCAATTTACCCACAACTAAGGCTGGTCAGCCAGCCTTGGGGTTAACTGATTGCCCATGTGGTTGATTAGTCCTCAATTAGGGATGCACCTGACTGTAATAAAATAGCCAGAACTCAGTAAGGAAGGGAACCCAGCAAGGTGATCGGGGGGCCTCCTGGACAGAGGAGACCCCAGGCAAGAAACAAAGGGCGCATTCCCGATACAATCATGGGAAAATGGATGAGAGCTAAATCCCAGCTCTGGGGAGTAGAACTGGGTGAGATCTTTATGCTCTGTTAGCCAAGGGACTGGTGAGAGTACTGCCCAGCACTGGGGAGCACTGGGAAGGCCGTGAGGTTGTATTTTATGTTAAGGGCAGAAGGACTGGTGAGAACAGTACTCCAGAGCTGGGGAGGAGAGCTGGGGGGAGGGGTGCTGTGAACAAGGAAGATACAGAGACCATGTAAGAGGAATCTCCAACTCTGGAGCTAGGAGTGGGACCCAGGACCTGAGTGGAAGCTCTTTCCTTGTTTGGGATTTGTCCTGTTAATTAAAGGAATATTCTTCAATGCAAGCTTGTTTGGACTTGGTTACAAAGACAGGTTGGGGAAACAGAAGCAGCACCTCTAGTGCTGCAGCTGGTTGCTATGGGATGACAGAGGGCCCTCAGTGGGACCAGATGAAATAGATAATCTGAAATGGGTAGAGTATTCCCCCCAGCCTACCTGCCTCTCAGGGACTTATCTGGCTGCAGATGATGATGATATAGGCAAAAAGTGACTGCACCAGGAGTCCCAGATTTCCTCCCTTTGCCCCCCCCATGGAGACTGATCACTTTCAGTCTGGAGGAATCCTTGCCTTACATCTTATTGAACAGGATCAGGACGGATGCCGAGGCAAGCTGCTCTGCGGAGAGGAGTGACAGGAGCTGGACGCAGGATGAAGAGATCTGGGTGGGGTTAGCCGCATCAATCATGAACTGGGAAGAAGCAGAGTGAAAGATCCAGGTGGGGAATTAATTAAAATGTAAGGCAGTCGCTTGGGAGATGCGGGTTACCCCACAGACCAGCTCCAGAACGGGGAG
>NW_020684058.1:0-1162 GCF_002925995.2 Terrapene triunguis
ACAATCAAGTACTCCGGGATCATCGCACGACATAGCATGGCGGCATATGGCCCCGGTTTCTGCATGCTTTCCCGCAGCATGCGTTCTCTCTGGGTGTCCGGGATCCTCAGGAGGGTGATGTCGCTCATGACGCCCTGCTTTGAATTAGGGAGGGGAATGTTAGTATTGGGACTGCTTTACAGCCACGCGGTGGAGGGAGAGGGGCAGCATACAGGGATCTTTCCCTGGGACAGCCGCGAGGGGGTGGGACAGGGGCAGAGTTGATGCTGTCCTGATTGCTGGCAGCAGAGACTGGCATTGCTTTCAATGTGAAAGGAGGCCAGTGCTACTGCTGGAGTTTTAAGCAGCCACAAGTCTGCGGCTTACCATTATTGCCCGCTCCAGAAGTTCAGGTCTCCAGCCACAGTTCTCTGAACACTCCAAGACCTCCGCAAGTCCACAGGCACTGAAGGCGACGGCCGAAAATTCGACCTTGTCCTGAGTGCGCATGTGAGAGGTTCAGTGCATGGTCTTGTTCACAGAGAAAGACTAGGTTCTTTGTATACAATTTCATTTATCTGTCTCAGGAATTCACTCCCTTTTTAAAATTCACACAGACACATCTGCGACTGTCTCCCAACCCAGCCTGTCAGCACACTCCCAGAGGCTAGCGCAGATTAGGCGGAGGAAGAAGAAGACGCGTGAAGACATGTTCTCAGAACTAATGGGCTGCTCCCGAGCCCAGGCAGCCCAGCAGACACAGTGGAGGGAGAACTTGTCACAAATGCACCGAGCAGTCATGGAACGGGAGGAGAGGTGGCGTCAGGAGGACCAACAGGCTACTGAAAAGCTGCTTGGACTAATGAGGGAGCAAACGGACACGCTCCGGCGCCTTGTGGATGTTCTGCAAGACCGGAGGCAGGAGGACAGAGCCCCGCTGCAGTCTATCTGTAACCGCCCTCACCCGCCACCAAGTCCCACACCACCCTCACCCAAAGTCCAAAGAAGGAGGGGCGGCAAGGGCCGTTAAAACTTTCAGTCAACCCCTGCAGACTGCTCTAGCAGTAGAAGGCTGACATTCCCCAAAATTTCATAAGTCCTTTCCTACCCACCTCACACAAGCCCCCGTCCAAGTTTCACCCCCCACGTTTCATGTCTGGTTCGCAATAAAATGTTTGTTTCT
>NW_020684059.1:0-1718 GCF_002925995.2 Terrapene triunguis
GTTAGGCATTCCTTCAGACTTCTCGGTGAAGACCGAAACAAAGAAGTCATTAAGCATCTCTGCCATTTCCAAGTTTCCTGTTACTGTTTCTCCCTCTTCACTAAGCAGTGGGCCTACCCTGTCTTTGGTCTTCCTCTTGCTTCTAATGTATTGATAAAAAGTCTTCTTGTTCCCCTTTATTCCCTTAGCTAGTTTGAGCTCATTTTGTGCCTTTGCCTTTCTAATCTTGCCCCTGCATTCCTGTGTTGTTTGCCTATATTCATCCTTTGTAATCTGTCCTAGTTTCCATTTTTTATATGACTCCTTTTTATTTTTTAGATCATGCAAGATCTCGTGGTTAAGCCAAGGTGGTCTTTTGCCACATTTTCTATCTTTCCTAACCAGCGGAATAGCTTGCTTTTGGGCCCTTAATAGTGTCCCTTTGAAAAACTGCCAACTCTCCTCAGTTGTTTTTCCCCTCAGTCTTGATTCCCATGGGACCTTACCTATCAGCTCTCTGAGCTTACCAAAATCTGCCTTCCTGAAATCCATTGTCTCTATTTTGCTGTTCTCCCTTCTACCCTTCCTTAGAATTGCAAACTCTATGATTTCATGATCACTTTCACCCAAGCTGCCTTCTACTTTCAAATTCTCAACGAGTTCCTCCCTATTTGTTAAAATCAAGTCTAGAACAGCTTCCCCCCTAGTAGCTTTTTCAACCTTCTGAAATAAAAAGTTGTCTGCAATGCAGTCCAAGAATTTGTTGGATAGTCTGTGCCCCGCTGTGTTATTTTCCCAACATATATCCGGATAGTTGAAGTCCCCCATCACCACCAAATCTTGGGCTTTGGATGATTTTGTTAGTTGTTTAAAAAAAGCCTCATCCACCTCTTCCACCTGGTTAGGTGGCCTGTAGTAGACTCCTAGCATGACATCACCCTTGTTTTTTACCCCTTTTAGCCTAACCCAGAGACTCTCAACACTTCCATCTCCTATGTCCATCTCTACCTCAGTCCAAGTGTGTACATTTTTAATATATAAGGCAACACCTCCTCCCTTTTTCCCCTGTCTATCCTTCCTGAGCAAGCTGTATCCATCCACACCAACATTCCAATCATGTGTATTATCCCACCAAGTTTCAGTGATGCCAACAATGTCATAGTTGTATTTATTTATTAGCACTTCCAGTTCTTCCTGCTTATTACCCATACTTCTCGCATTTGTATATAGGCATCTAAGATACTGGTTTGATCTTTCCTCCCGGTTTTGTCCTGACCCTCCTTTCTCTCTGCCAATATAGCCCACACTCCCTCTCGTCTCCGACCCATCTCCCAGGTCTCCATGTTCCCCACTTACCTGCGGGCTTTGCTCACCTGTCCCCGTCGAACCTAGTTTAAAGCCCTCCTCACTAGGTTAGCCAGTCTGTGTCCAAATAGGGTCTTTCCCCTCCTCGAAAGGTGAACACCATCTCTGCCTAGCAGTCCTTCCTCAAATAGCATCCCGTGGTCTAGGAAGCCAAAGCCCTCCTGGCGACACCATCTTCGCAGCCAGGCATTCACCTCCATGATGCATCTGTCTCTGCCCGGGCCCCTACCTTTGACAGGAAGAATCGAAGAGAATACCACCTGCGCTCCAAACTCCTTCACCCGTACTCCCAGAGCCCTGTAGTCACTCTTGATCCGCTCAGTGTCACACCGTGCAGTATCATTTGTGCCCACATGGATGAGTAGCATGGGGTA
>NW_020684060.1:0-5352 GCF_002925995.2 Terrapene triunguis
CACACAATAGCAGATGTAAAGGTAGCCATCTTACAGCAAAAAAACTTCAGGACCAGACTCCAAAGAGAAACTGCTGAGCTCCAGTTCATTTGCAAATTTGACACCACGAGATCAGGATTAAACAAAGACTGTGAATGGCTATCCAACTACAGAAGCAGTTTCTCCTCCCTTGGTGTTCACACCTCAACTGCTAGCAGAGCACCTCACCCTCCCTGACTGAACTAACCTCGTTATCTCCGTATTGATTTATACCTGCCTCTGGAGATTTCCATTACTTGCATCTGAAGAAGTGAGGTTCTTACTCACGAAAGCTTATGCTCCCAATACTTCTGTTAGTCTTAAAGGTGCCACAGGACCCTCTGTTGCAGTTCACGATTTGTACATATTAAAAATACAGAACAGAAAGAGTGTGAGCACTGGATTCCCTTTAGCTGTGTGCACATGAAGAGGTGAGTCAATAGTTTCGGAGCTATCCACAGGCATTGTTATGAAACTTGAACCCACTTCAGGTTGGCCTGGTTTCTCACTGGCATTCTATTTGCTAGTGGGCAGGGCTTCATGCTGAGGAGATGTCTCTACTGCAATCCTAGGGTGTGACTGTAGCTGAAGTAGACAGACTGTAGCTAGCTTTGGGTACTGCAGCAGTGCTTCAGACTGGGCTAACCCCACAAGTAACTCCCCTGGGCTCCAGGCAGGCTTATTTGGCCTGTACTGAAGAGCAAGCTGCTGTGGCTTCATTGCTGGGTTACCCAAGCTCACTAGATTCGAGCTAGCTCCGGTCCATCTGCTCGAGCTGCGATCATACCCTGGTATTGTAGTAAAGACACATCCTAAGCTCTTTCAGGTCTGTGCACTTTTTGATTGAACTGGAAGAAAAAAAAATAAAAAAAATATTCAGAGGCTAAGTGTAAATTTCAGGTTATATTTTCCATTCACTGGGAAAGGTCACGAGGTGTAATTCACGTGGTAAGTCTTCAGGGTCCCTGGTTGGCTATTCCTGCTCCAGGTGATCATAGAATCATAGAATATCAGGGTTGGAAGGGACCTCAGGAGGTCATCTAGTCCAACCCCCTGCTCAAAGCAGGACCAATTCCCAACTAAATCATCCCAGCCAGGGCTTTGTCAAGCCTGGCCTTAAAAACCTCTAAGGAAGGAGATTCCACCACCTCCCTAGGTAACGCATTCCAGTGCTTCACCACCCTCCTAGTGAAATAGTGTTTCCTAATATCCAACCTAAACCTCCCCAACTGCAACTTGAGACCATTGCTCCTTGTTCTGTCATCTGCCACCACTGAGAACAGCCGAGCTCCATCCTCTTTGGAACCCACCCTCAGGTAGCTGAAAGCAGCTATCAAATCCCCCCTCATTCTTCTCTTCTGGAGACTAAACAATCCCAGTTCCCTCAGCCTCTCCTCATAAGTCATGTGCTCCAGACCCCTAATCATTTTTGTTGCCCTCCGCTGGACTCTTTCCAGTTTTTCCACATCCTTCTTGTAGTGTGGGGCCCAAAACTGGACACAGTACTCCAGATGAGGCCTCACCAATGTCGAATAAAGGGGAACGATCACATTCCTCGATCTGCTGGCAATACCCCTACTTATACAGCCCAAAATACCGTTAGGCTTCTTGGCAACAAGAGCACACTGTTGACTCATATCCAGCTTCTCATCCACTGTGACCCCTAGGTCCTTTTCTGCAGAACTGCTACCTAGCCATTTGGTCCCTAGTCTGTAGCTGTGCATGGGATTCTTCCATCCTAAGTGCAGGACTCTGCACTTGTCCTTGTTGAACCTCATCAGGTTTTTTTTGGCCCAATCCTCTAATTTGTCTAGGTCCCTCTGTATCCGATCCCTACCCTCTAGTGTATCTACCATGCCTCCCAGTTTAGTGTCATCTGCAAACTTGCTGAGAGTGCAGTCCACACCATCCTCCAGATCATTAATAAAGACATTAAACAAAACCGGCCCCAGGACCGACCCCTGGGGCACTCCGCTCAAAACCGGCTGCCAACTAGACATGGAGCCATTGATCACTACCCGTTGAGCCCGATGATCTAGCCAGCTTTCTATCCACCTTACAGTTCATTCATCCAGCCCATACTTCTTTAACTTGGCTGCAAGTATACTGTGGGAGACTGTATCAAAAGCTTTGCTAAAGTCAAGGAATAACACATCCACTGCTTTCCCTTCATCCACAGAGCCAGTTATCTCATCATAGAAGGCAATTAGGTTAGTCAGGCACGACTTCCCCTTGGTGAATCCATGCTGACTGTTCCTGATCACTTTCCTCTCCTCTAAGTGTTTCATAATTGATTCCTTGAGGACCTGCTCCATGATTTTTCCAGGGACTGAGGTGAGGCTGACTGGCCTGTAGTTCCCCGGATCCTCCTCCTTCCCTTTTTTAAAGATGGGCACTACATTAGCCTTTTTCCAGTCATCCGGGACCTCCCCTGATCGCCATGAGTTTTCAAAAATAATGGCTAATGGCTCTGCAATCTCATCCACCCACTCCTTTAGCACCCTCGGATGCAGCGCATCCGGCCCCATGGACTTGTGCACGTTCAGTTTTTCTAAATAGTCCCGATCCACTTCTTTCTCCACAGAGGGCTGGTCACCTTCTCCCCATACTGTGCTGCCCAGTGCAGCAGTCTGGGAGCTGACCTTGTTCGTGAAGACAGAGGCAAAAAAATCATTGAGTACATTAGCTTTTTCCACATCCTCGGTCACTAGGTTGCCTCCCTCATTCAGTAAGGGGCCCACACTTTCCTTGACTTTCTTCTTGTTGCTAACATACCTGAAGAAACCCTTCTTGTTACTCTTAACATCTCTTGCTAGCTGCAACTCCAAGTGTGATTTGGCCTTCCTGATTTCACTCCTGCATGCCTGAGCAATATTTTTATACTCCTCCCTGGTCATTTGTCCAATCTTCCACTTCTTGTAAGCTTCTTTTTTGTGTTTAAGATCAGCAAGGATTTCACTGTTAAGCCAAGCTGGTCGCCTGCCATATTTACTATTCTTTCTACACATCGGGATGGTTTGTTCCTGCAACCGCAATAAGGATTCTTTAAAATACAGCCAGCTCTCCTGGACCCCTTTGCCCTTCATGTTATTCTCCCAGGGGATCCTGTCCATCTGATCCCTGAGGGAGTCAAAGTCTGCTTTTCTGAAGTCCAGGGTCCGTATTCTGCTGCTCTCCTTTCTTCCTTGTGTCAGGATCCTGAACTCGACCATCTCATGGTCACTGCCTCCCACGTTCCCTTCCACTTTTGCTTCCCCTACTAATTCTTCCCTGTTTGTGAGCAGCAGGTCAAGAAAAGCTCTGCCCCTAGTTGGTTCCTCCAGCACTTGCACCAGGAAATTGTCCCCTACACTTTCCAAAAACTTCCTGGATTGTCTGTGCACCACTGTATCGCTCTCCCAGCGGATATCAAGGTGATTAAAGTCTCCCATGAGAACCAGGGCCTGCGATCTAGCAACTTCTGCTAGTTGCCAGAAGAAAGCCTCGTCCACCTCATCCCCCTGGTCTGGTGGTCTATAGCAGACTCCGACCACGACATCACCCTTGTTGCTCACACGTCTCAACTTTATCCAGAGACTCTCAGGTTTTTCTGCAGTTTCATACCGGAGGTCTGAGCAGTCATACTCCTCTCTTACATACAACGCAACTCCCCCACCTTTTCTGCCCTGCCTGTCCTTCCTGAACAGTTTATATCCATCCATGACAGTACTCCAGTCATGTAAGTTATCCCACCAAGTCTCTGTTATTCCAATCGCATCATAGTTCCCTGACTGTGCCAGGACTTCCAGTTCTCCCTGCTTGTTTCCCAGGCTTCTTGCATTTGTGTATAGGCACTTAAGATAACTCATCGATCGTCCCTCTTTCTCAGTATGAGACAGGAGTCCTCCCCTCTTGCGCTCTCCTGCTTGTGCTTCCTCCCAGGATCCCATTTCTCCACTTACCTCAGGGCTTTGGTCTCCTTCCCCCGGTGAACCTAGTTTAAAGCCCTCCTCACTAGGTTAGCCAGCCTGCTTGCGAAGATGCTCTTCCCTCTCTTTGTTAGGTGGAGCCCGTCTCTGCCTAGCACTCCTTCTTGGAACACCATCCCATGGTCGAAGAATCCAAAGCCTTCTCTCCGACACCACCTGCGTAGCCATTCGTTGACTTCCACGATTCGACGGCCTCTACCCAGGCCTTTTCCTTGCACAGGGAGGATGGACGAGAACACCACTTGCGCCTCAAACTCCTTTAGCCTTCTTCCCAGAGCCACGTAGTCTGCAGCAATCCGCTCAAGGTCATTCTTGGCAGTATCATTGGTGCCCACGTGGAGAAGCAGGAAGGGGTAGCGATCCGAGGGCTTGATGAGTCTCGGCAGTCTCTCCGTCACATCGTGTATCCTAGCTCCTGGCAAGCAGCAGACCTCTCGGTTTTCCCGGTCGGGGCGGCAGATAGATGACTCAGTCCCCCTGAGGCGGGAGTCCCCGACCACCATCACCCTCCTCCTCCTCTTGGGAGTGGTGGTCGTGGAACCCCCATCCCTAGGACAGTGCATCTTTTGCCTTCCAATCGGTGGAGTCTCCTTCTGCTCCCTTCCCTCAGATGGGTCATCTAGTCCACTCTCCGCATTAGTGCCTGTAGAGAGAACATGGAAACGATTGCTCACCTGTATCTCCATTGCTGGTACATGGACGCTCCTCTTTCTCCTTCTGGAGGTCACATGCTGCCAAACTTCTTCACCATCCTTCTGTCCCTGCTGCGCCTGCTCTGAATCTTCAGAACATTGTGGCCGTAGAAACATCTCCTGACGTCTGTCCAGGAAATCTTCATTTTCCCTTATGCAACGCAGAGTCGATACTCGTTTCTCCAGACCTCGAACCTTTTCTCCAGACCTCGAACCTTCTCTTCCAATATGGAGACCAGCTTGCACTTTGTACAGACAAAGTCGCTTCTGTCCTGTGGAAGAAAGACAAACATGGCACAACCTGTGCTGGTTACAACAGCTGATCGCTCACCTTCCATATCACCTTCCTCTTAAGAGCTTCCTCAGCTGTTGCAGGAACTACTGAGAGAAACCTGCAAATGAAAGCCTCAGTGAGCTCTCCCCAGGCGAACTCCCTCTGTTAGCCTCTGCTGTTCGCTGCTCAGCTGGTTCGCTGCTGACTGCCCTTATATACCAGTCAGGCCCACTCAAGGCCCACCTGGAACAAAGCTCTCCCAATTCACGCTTTTCAAACAAACAAGCAAGCAATCAAGCACACGGTCAAACTGACAAACTGTCCCAGCAACAGACACTCACCAATACAGCCCCCCTAATGCAGCACTTAGCGTACCTCCTCTCGGACAGATCCCAGGCAA
>NW_020684061.1:0-1187 GCF_002925995.2 Terrapene triunguis
TAAACAGGATGAAGTTTAACAAAGACAAATGCAAAGTGCTCCACTTAGGAAGAAAAAATCAGTTTCACACATACAAAATGGGAAGAGACTGTCTAGGAAGGAGTACGGCAGAAAGGGATCTAGGGGTTATAGTGGACCACAAGCTAAATATGAGTCAACAGTGTGATGCTGTTGCAAAAAAAGCAAACGTGATTCTGGGATGTATTAACAGGTGTGTTGTGAGCAAGACACGAGAAGTCATTCTTCCGCTCTACTCTGCTCTGGTTAGGCCTCAGCTGGAGTATTGTGTCCAGTTCTGGGCACCGCATTTCAAGAAAGATGTGGAGAAATTGGAAAGGGTCCAGAGAAGAGCAACAAGAATGATTAAAGGTCTTGAGAACATGACCTATGAAGGAAGGCTGAAAGAATTGGGTTTGTTTAGTTTGGAAAAGAGAAGACTGAGAGGGGACATGATAGCAGTTTTCAGGTATCTAAAAGGGTGTCATAAGGAGGAGGGAGAAAACTTGTTCACCTTAGCCTCTGAGGATAGAACAAGAAGCAATGGGCTTAAACTGCAGCAAGGGAGGTCTAGGTTGGACATTAGGAAAAAGTTCCTAACTGTCAGGGTGGTTAAACACTGGAATAAATTGCCTAGGGAGGTTGTGGAATCTCCATCTCTGGAGATATTTAAGAGTAGGTTAGATAAATGTCTATCAGGGATGGTCTAGACAGTATTTGGTCCTGCCATGCGGGCAGGGGACTGGACTCGATGACCTCTCGAGGTCCCTTCCAGTCCTAGAATCTATGAATCTATGAAAATGCGGACAAGCCAGTGAGTGCCAGGATATTTTAGTGCATGATTAGGTGGGTTTGGGAGATACCACCACTTACCAACAGGGTTACCAACAGTCCCTTATTACAAGGGACATCCCTTATTTATTCATCTCTGTACAAGAAGATCGGGAGTAGCTGAGTGCTGCAAAAAGCAGCAGGAAATACTCCTGGCAAATATAGTTTAGTACTGCTTATTATTATCAATAATACATAAATTAATCATTAATATTAGAAGGAGAGGTGGGCAGGGGTGCTATTTTTGAGACAGTGTTGGCAATCCTACCCAGAGAACACATTGAGCAAATTCTGAAAATCTGCACATTCCAAGAAGTCTCATTTTGACATCTTAAGCGAGTGGTACTACTTTTTCCCTT
>NW_020684062.1:0-1130 GCF_002925995.2 Terrapene triunguis
CCCTGATGCAAAGCCACCTTTCTTGATTTTAATTCCCTGTACCTGTACGCGGTGTCACTCGCCCCTCCCTCCCTCTCTCCCTCCCTCCCTTCTTCCCCTGGTCCGTCAGATACTACTTTCGCGCCTTTTTTCAGACCAGACGCCATAGCCAGCACTGGGATCATGGAGCCCGCTCAGATCACCGCGGCAATTATGAGCACTATGAACACCACGCGCATTGTCCTGGAAAACATGCAGAGCCTCCTGGACATGCCAAAGCCAAACCAGGACCAGCTGAGGAGGAGGCGATTGCAGCGCGGCGACGATAGTGATGAGGAAATTGACATGGACCTCTCACAAGGCACAGGCCCCAGCAATGTGGAAATCCTGGTGTTACTGGGGCAGGTTCATGCCGTGGACCGCCGATTCTGGGCCCGGGAAACAAGCACAGAGTGGTGGGACCGCATCGTGTTGCAGGTCTGGGACGATGCCCAGTGGCTGCGAAACTTTCGCATGCGTAAGGGCACTTTCATGGAACTTTGTGACTTGCTTTCCCCTGCCCTGAAGCGCCAGAATACCAGGATGAGAGCAGCCCTCACAGTGGAGAAGCGAGTGGCGATAGCCCTGTGGAAGCTTGCAACGCCAGACAGCTACCGGTCAGTCGGGAATCAATTTGGAGTGGGCAAATCTACTGTGGGGGCTGCTGTGATCCAAGTTGCCAGGGCAATGAGAGACCTGGTGATATCAAGGGTAGTGACTCTGGGAAACGTGCAGACCATAGTGGATGGCTTTGCTGCAATGGGATTCCCAAACTGTGGTGGGGCGATAGACGGAACCCATATCCCTATCTTGGCACCGGCGCACCAAGCCACCGACTACATAAACCGCAAGGGGTACTTTTCAATGCTGCTGCAAGCCCTGGTGGATCACAAGGGACGTTTCACCGACATCAACGTGGGCTGGCCGGGAAGGGTACATGATGCTCGCGTCTTCAGGCAGTCTCTTCTGTTTCGAAAGCTGGAGGAAGGGACTTTCTTCCCGGACCAGAAAATAACCATTGGGGATGTTGAAATGCCTATCGTGATCCTTGGGGACCCAGCCTACCCCTTAATGCCATGGCTCATGAAGCCGTACACAGGCAGCCTGGACAG
>NW_020684063.1:0-6034 GCF_002925995.2 Terrapene triunguis
AGGAAAGTGAGGCTTTGAACTTGGGAGGGGAGAGAGCATAGAGCCCTTTGAACATTGAAAGAGACAGGACATCACACCCCTCTGTTATCCCAGCCCCCTGTCACTCACCCTCATGTCCTCTCTTCCCAGTGTCCCACCCCTCCTCATCTCCTGACCCCCAACTCATCTCCTACCCACCTATCCTATTCATCCTCTTCCCCATAACCCCCGTCCCCTCGCTGCCCCCCAAACCCCACTCCCACAATTCCCACCAACTCTTCTACCCTCATCATCCTCCCCTCCCAGCTGGTAAGTGTATTTCAAAAATTGTTTAATCACCTTCTAAATATCCTGCAGTGTCCAGGTGACATTTCCCCACAGATTGAAACCCTCAGACAGAGCCAGGTGCCTCCTTATTCTGAGGCCTGGTCTACACTACGAGTTTAGGTCGACTTTAGCCGCGTTAAATCGAATTAAGCCTGGACACGTTCACACGACGAAGCTCTTTCTTTCGACTTAAAGGGCCCTTTAAACCGGTTTCTTTACACCACCTCCGACGAGGGGATTAGCGATTAAATCGGCCTTAGGGGGTCAGAATTGGGTGTGTGTGGATGGAATTCGACGTTATTGGCCTCCGGGAGCTATCCCACAGTGCTTCATTGTGACCGCTCTGGACAGCACTCTCAACTCAGATGCACTGGCCAGGTAGACAGGAAAAGCCCCGCGAACGTTTGAATTTCATTTCCTGTTTGCCCAGCGTGGAGAGCACAGGTTGCTCAACAGCACAGGTAGTCGTGATGGAGTCCCAGGATCGCAAAAGAGCTCCAGCATGGACAGAACGGGAGGTTCGGGATCTGATCGCCATATGGGGAGATGAATCAGTGCTAGCTGAACTCCGAAGCAGTAAACGAAATGGCAAAATATTAGAAAAGGTCTCCAGGGCCATGAAGGACAGAGGCCATAACAGGGACACACAGCAATGCCGCGTGAAAATTAAGGAGCTAAGACAAGCCTACCACAAAGCCAGAGAGGCAAACGGAAGGTCTGGGGCAGAGCCGCAAACATGCCGCTTCTAAGCAGAGCTGCATGCCATTCTAGGGGGTGCAGCCACCACTACCCCAACTGTGTGCTATGAGTCCCTCACTGGAGAAACACACAGGGAAGCGGGTTCTGGGGACGAGGAAGATGAGCCTGAAGATAATGTAAATAGCTCACAGCAGCAAGGAAGCGGAGAAACCAGTTTCCCCAACAGCCAGGATATGTTTATCACCCTGGACCTGGAACCAGTAACCCCCGAACTCACCCAAGACCCTGTGGGCTCACAGGGGACCTCTGGTGAGTGTACCTTTGTAAATATTACACATGGTTTAAAAGCAAGCGTGTTTAATGATTAATGATTAATTTGCCCTGGCAATCGCGGCCAGTACAGCTACTGGAAAAGTCTGTTAACGTGTATGGGGATGGAGCGGAAATCCTCCAGGGACATCTCCAGAAAGCTCTCCTTCATGTACTCCCAAAGCCTTTGCAAAAGGTTTCTGGGGAGGGCTGCCTTATCCCGTCCGCCATGGTAGGACACTTTACCATGCCAGGCCAGTAGCACGTAGTCTGGAATCATTGCATAACAAAGCATGGCAGTGTATGGTCCCGGTGTTTGCTGGCATGCAGACAACATCCATTCCTTATCTCTCTTTGTTATCCTCAGGAGAGTGATATCATTCACGGTCACCTGGTTAAAATGGGGCAATTTTATTAAGGGGACATTCAGAGGTGCCCCTTCCTGGTCTACTGAACAGAAATATTCCCCGCTGTTAGCCACGCGGTGGAGGGAGGGGTGAAGTGATCATCCCAGAGAATTGAGTGTGTGGGGGAGGGTTATTAGTTGGGTTCGTGCTGCACGTTAACCCTGAAACCGCAGCCCCTCCTTTTACATTGCAAACCCATTTTAAATGGCCAACCCAATGGGTGCTTGGTATGGTTAATGATAGCAGTACTCTTTGAAACCATCCCCACATGTTAAGAAGGTTAAAAAAGCCAAAAGACTGTGTCTTACCATGGCTGCCTGCAAGCTGAAATCTGTGACCTGGCACTGCGTGAGTGATCTCTCACACCAAACAGGCAGGCCCTCAATATAAGAGGAAAAATGCGACCTTGTAACGAAAGCACATCTGCTGTGTAATGTGAACAGCAAAATGTAACGTGAAAGAGTGTACACATTGTTCTCTAAAATGTATCTTTTTTAACCACCTCTCCCTTCTCATCCACCAGCTGCAAATCGTTCTCCTTCACAGAGGCTCGTGAATATTCGAAAAAGGAAGCGAAGGACGCGTGATGAAATGTTTACAGAACTACAGACTGCCTCCCACGCTGACAGAGCACAGCAGAATGCGTGGAGGCAGTCAATGACTGATTACCGAAAAGCCCAATATGAGCGAGAGGAGAGGTGGCGGGCTGAATCACGGGCTGAGGAGGAGAGGTGGCGGGCTGAATCGTGGGAGGAACAGAGGAAGTTGCGGGCTGAAGATGAGAGGTGGCATCAGCTTGCACACAGAAAGCAAGAGTCCATGCTCCGGCTGCTGGAGCATCAAACTGATATGCTACAGCATATGGTTGAGCTGCAGGAAAGGCAGCAGGAGCACAGACCGACGCTACAGCCCCTGTGTAACCAACAGCCCTCCTCCCCAATGCTACAGCGTATGGTTGAGCTGCAGGAAAGGCAGCAGGAGCACAGACCGCCGCTACAGCCCCTGTGTAACCAACAGCCCTCCTCCCCAAGTCCCATTGCCTCCTCACCCAGACGCCCAAGAACACGGTGGGGGGGCCTCCGGCCACACAGTCACTCCAGCCTAGATGATTTCCCGAGCAATAAGTGTTAAAGTTTTAAAGTTTTAAACTGCAGTGTGTCCTTTTCCTTCCCTCCTCCCCCACCCATCCGGGGCTACCTTTGCAATTATCCCCCTAGTTGTGTGATGAATTAATAAAGAATGCATGAATGTGAAGTAACAATGACTTTATTGCCTCTGCAAGTGGTGCTTGAAGGGGGGAGGGTAGTAGGGGAGGGTGGGGTTGTTGGTTTACAGGGAAGTAGAGTTAACCGGGTGGGGGGTGAGGGCGGAGATTTCATCAAGGAGAAACAAACAGAAGTTTCAAACAATAGCCTGGCCAGTCACAAAACTGGTTTTCAAAGCTTCTCTGATGTGCACTGCGCCATGCTGTGCTCCTCTAACCGCCCTGGTGTCTGGCTGCGCGTAATCAGCGGCCAGGCGATTTGCCTCTACCTCCCACCCAGCCATAAATGTCTCCCCCTTACTCTCACAGAGATTGTGGAGCGCACAGCAAGCAACAATAACAATGGGGATATTCTTTTCGCTAAGGTCTGAGAGAGTCAGTAAGCTGCGCCAGCGCGCTTTTAAACGCCCAAATGCACATTCCACCACCATTCGGCACTTGCTCAGCCTGTAGTTGAACAGGTCCTGACTCCTGTCCAGGCTGCTTGTGTACGGCTTCATGAGCCATGGCATTAAGGGGTAGGCTGGGTCCCCAAGGATCACGATAGGCATTTCAACATCCCCAACGGTTATTTTCTGGTCCAGGAAGAAAGTCCCTTCCTCCAGCTTTCTAAACAGAGCAGAGTGCCTGAAGATGCGAGCATCATGTACCCTTCCCGGCCAGCCCACGTTGATGTCGGTGAAACGTCCCTTGTGATCCACCAGGGCTTGCAGCAGCATTGAAAAGTACCCCTTGCGGTTTATGTACTCGGTGGCTTGGTGCTCCGGTGCCAAGATAGGGATATGGGTTCCGTCTATTGCCCCACCACAGTTTGGGAATCCCATTGCAGCAAAGCCATCCACTATGGTCTGTACGTTTCCCAGAGTCACTACCCTTGATATCACCAGGTCTCTCATTGCCCTGGCAACTTGGATCACAGCAGCCCCCACAGTAGATTTGCCCACTCCAAATTGATTCCCGACTGACCGGTAGCTGTCTGGCGTTACAAGCTTCACAGGGCTATCGCCACTCGCTTCTCAACTGTGAGGGCTGCTCTCATCCGGGTATTCTGGCGCTTCAGGGCAGGGGAAAGCAAGTCACAAAGTTCCATGAAAGTGCCCTTACGCATGCGAAAGTTTCGCAGCCACTGGGAATCGTCCCACACCTGAAGCACGATGCGGTCCCACCAGTCTGTGCTTGTTTCCCGGGCCCAGAATCGGCGTTCCACGGCATCAACCTGCCCCAGGAACACCATGATTTCCAGATTGCTGGGGCCTGTGCCTTGTGAGAGGTCTAGGTCCATGTCCATTTCCTCCTCCCTCTCGTCGCCGCGCTCTAATCGCCACCTCCTCGGCTGGTTCCGGTTCTGCTTTGGCATGTCCTGGCTCTGCATATACTCCAGGACAATGCGCGTGGTGTTCATAGTGCTCATAATTGCCGTGGTGATCTGAGCGGGCTCCATGATCCCAGTGCTAGCTATGGCGTCTGGTCTGAAAAAAGGCGCGAAAGTAGTATCTGACGGACCAGGGGAGGGAGGGAGGGAGGGAGGGGCGAGTGACGACATGGCGTACAGGTACAGGGAATTAAAATCAAGAAAGGTGGCTTTGCATCAGGGAGAAACACAAACAACTGTCACACAGAATGCCCCCCCCCAAAGATTGAACTCAAAAGCCTGGGTTTAGCAGGAGGGAGGGGGGAAGCAAATGAATACAGAATAAATCTATTTTTTACATCTTAAGACGACGGTGCAGAATGACTGATGCCCTCGGCATTTTCTGGGTGCTTGGCAGCAAATACTGGGCGCTTGGCAGATAGCCTTCAGGTCTATTGCACAATCTGATACCCACTGCAGTATGACGACGACGGATACCAGTCGTAATATACTATCTACTGCTCAAAAGGCAAGGGGGTGCTGCTGTGTAGCAATCTAGCCCCACGTCTGCCAGCTCCATGTCTGCCAGCACCCAGATCGCCCTCGGCCTCTTCTGGGTGCTTAGCAGACAATACTGGGCACTTGGCAGAAAATAGCATACTACGACTGATAACCATCATTGTCTGCCCAGGTGCCCATGATCGACAGCAACTGCAGTACGATAACGATGGATACCAATCGTAATATACCATCTTCTACCAAAAGGCATGGGGCTGGTGCAATGCAGCCCTACGGCTGCCAGCCCCACAGCTGCCCGCACCCAGATCGCCGATGAAGGCTACCAGTCATGCTGCACCGTCTACTGCCAAAAGGCAGTTAGCTGCTGCTGCTGTGTAGCAATGCAGTCCCACGTCTGCCGGCACCAAGATGACATATGGTGACGGTGAGCTGAGCTGAGCGGGCTCCATGCTTGCCGTGGTATGTTGTCTGCACAGGTAACCCAGGTAAAAAGGTGCGAATCTATTGTCTGCCGTTGCTGTGACGGAGGGGGAGGGGCCTGACGACATGTACCCAGAACCCCCCGCGGCACTGTTTTGCATCATCCGGGCATTGGGATCTCAACCCAGAATTCCAATGGGCGGCGGAGACTGCGGGAACTGTGGGATAGCTACCCATATTGCAATGCGCCGGAAGTCGACGCTAGCCTCGGTACTGTGGACGCGGTCCGCCGAACTAATGCACTTAGAGCATTTTATGTGGGGACACACACAATCGGCTATATACAACCGATTTCTATAAAACCGGCTTCTATTAATTCGATCTAATTTCGTAGTGTAGACATACCCTTAGGTTCAGATTTCGGCTCAGGGTTAGATCTGAACTCAAAGTGCCCAGATGGCATGCAAGTTTGTCAGCCACTACTGGACATTCCCCCTTCAAGGACTCACAGCCTGGGAGCCAGAGGTAACGTTCAACCAACTCATCCTCTCTCCATGCACGTGCTCAGCGTAATCCATTTGGTGCAACTCCAAGAAGTTCGAAGGCTCACGGGCCTAACTGAGAGCTAGACCCTTTGGCTAATAATGCTGTCACTTTATTTCCTCCAAAGAGCTGGTGAGTGGCCCTTGAGCACTGGAAACGCTTCCTGCTGTGAGGATCTGAGCCCTGGTTTGATCTCTGTCTGTGCACAATAAATCA
>NW_020684064.1:0-4626 GCF_002925995.2 Terrapene triunguis
AGAAGGTTAAAAAAGCCAAAAGACTGTGTCTTACCATGGCTGCCTGCAAGCTGAAATCTGTGGCCTGGCACTGCGTGAGTGATCTCTCACACCAAACCGGCAGGCCCTCAATATAAGAGGAAAAATGCGACCTTGTAACGAAAGCATATGTGCTGTGTAATGTGAACAGCAAAATTTAACGTGAAAGAGTGTACCATTGTTCTCTAAAATGTGTCTTTTTTAACCACCTCTCCCTTCTCCTCCACCAGCTGCAAATCTTTCTCCTTCACAGAGGCTAGTGAAGATTAGAAAGAGAAAACGTAGGACGCGTGATGACATGTTCACAGAGCTACAGATGTCATCCCACGCTGACAGAGCACAGCAGAATGCGTGGAGGCAGTCAATGACTGATTACAGAAAAGCACAATATGAACGAGAGGAGAGGTGGCGTGCTGAATCGCGGGCTGAAAATGATAGGTGGCGTCAGCTTGCAGACAGAAGGCAAGAGTCGATGCTCCGGCTGCTGGAACATCAAACTGATATGCTCCAGCGTATGGTTGAGCTGCAGGAAAGGCAGCAGGAGCAGAGACCGCCGCTACAGCCCCTGTGTAACCAACAGCCCTCCTCCCCAAGTTCCATAGCCTCCTCACCCAGATGCCCAAGAACACGGTGGGGGGGCCTCCGGCCACCCAGTCACTCCACCCCAGATGATTGCCCTAGCATCAGAAGGCTGGCCTTCAATAAGAGTTAAAGTTTTAAACTGCAGTGTGTCCTTTTCCTTCCCTCCTCCCCCACCCATCCCGGGCTACCTTTGCAATTATCCCCCTAGTTGTGTGATGAATTAATAAAGAATGCATGAATGTGAAGTAACAATGACTTTATTGCCTCTGCAAGCGGTGCTCGAAGGGGGAAGGGGAGGGTGGGGTGGTTGGCTTACAGGGAAGTAGAGTGAACCGGGTGGTGGGAGGCGGAGGGTTCATCAAGGAGAAACAAACAGAAGTTTCACACCGTAGCCTGGCCAGTCACAAAACTCGTTTTCAAAGCTTCTTTGATGCGCACCGCGCCATGCTGTGCTCCTCTAACCGCCCTGGTGTCTGGCTGCGCGTAACCAGCGGCCAGGCGATTTGCCTCAACCTCCCACCCCACCATAAATGTCTTCCCCTTACTCTCACAGATATTGTGGAGCGCACAGCAAGCATCAATAACAATGGGGATATTCTTTTCGCTAAGGTCTGAGCGAGTCAGTAAGCTGCGCCAGCGCGCTTTTAAACGTCCAAACGCACATTCCACCACCATTCGGCACTTGCTCAGCCTGTAGTTGAACAGGTCCTGACTCCTGTCCAGGCTGCCTGTGTACGGCTTCATGAGCCATGGCATTAAGGGGTAGGCTGGGTCCCCAAGGATCACGATAGGCATTTCAACATCCCCAACGGTTATTTTCTGGTCCAGGAAGAAAGTCCCTTCCTCCAGCTTTCGAAACAGACCAGCGTGCCTGAAGACACGAGCATCATGTACCTTTCCCGGCCATCCCATGTTGATGTTGGTAAAACGTCCCTTGTGATCCACCAGGGCTTGCAGCAGCATTGAAAAGTACCCCTTGCGGTTTATGTACTCGGTGGCTTGGTGCTCCGGTGCCAAGATAGGGATATGGGTTCCGTCTATCGCCCCACCACAGTTTGGGAATCCCATTGCAGCAAAGCCATCCACTATGGCCTGCACGTTTCCCAGAGTCACTACCCTTGATATCACCAGGTCTTTCATTGCCCTGGCAACTTGGATCACAGCAGCCCCCACAGTAGATTTGCCCACTCCAAATTGATTCCCGACTGACCGGTAGCTGTCTGGCGTTGCAAGCTTCCACAGGGCTATCGCCACTCGCTTCTCAACTGTGAGGGCTGCTCTCATCCTGGTATTCTGGCACTTCAGGGCAGGGGAAAGCAAGTCACAAAGTTCCATGAAAGTGCCCTTACGCATGCGAAAGTTTCGCAGCCACTGGGAATCGTCCCACATCTGCAGCACGATGCGGTCCCACCAGTCTGTGCTTGTTTCCCGGGCCCAGAATCGGCGTTCCACGGCATGAACCTCCCCCAGTAACACCATGATTTCCACATTGCTGGGGCCTGTGCCTTGTGAGAGGTCTAGGTCCATGTCAATTTCCTCATCACTCTCGTCGCCGAGCTGCAATCGCCTCCTTGGCTGGTCCTGGTTTTGCTTTGGCATGTTCTGGCTCTGCCTATACTCCAGGACAATGTGCGTGCTGTTCATAGTGCTCATAATTGCCGCGGTGATCTGAACGGGCTCCATGATCCCAGTCCTAGCTATGGTGTCTGGTCTGAAAAAAGGCGCGTATCTGACGGACCAGGGGAGGGAGGGAGGGAGGGGCGAGTGACGACATGGCGTACAGGTACAGGGAATTAAAATCAACAAAGGTGGCTGTGCATCAGGGAGAAACACAAACTGTCACACAGAATGGCCCCCCCCAAAGATTGAACTCAAAAGCCTGGGTTTAGCAGGCCGTTGATCTGACGGAGGGAGGGGGAAGCAAATGAATACAAAACAAATCTATTTTTTACATCTTAAGACGACGGTGCAGCATGACTGATAGCCCTTGGCATCTTCTGGGTGCTTGGCAGCAAATACTGGGCGCTTGGCAGTTAGTGTACTAAGACTGATAGCCACATTTTTCCTGTATGATGACGATGGCCTTCAGGCCTATTGCACGATCTGCTGCTCAGGGAAGACTCTGCTAATGTGCGATGATCCAACTTGTAATAGGAAAAAGACTACGGTTACCAGTCGTAATACACCATCTACTGCCAAAAGGCAAAAGGCTGGTGCAATGCAGCCCCACAGCTGCCAGCCCCCAGATCGCCGATGAAGGCTACCAGTCATGCTGCACCGTCTACCGCCAAAAGGCAGTTAGCTGCTGCTGTGTAGCAATGCAGTCCCACGTCTGCTGGCACCCAGATGACATATGGTGACGGTGAGCTGAGCTGAGCGGGCTCCATGCTTGCCGTTGTATGTTGTCAGCACAGGTAACCCAGGTAAAAAGGCGCAAATCTATTGTCTGCCATTGCTCTGACGGAGGGGGAGGGGCCTGACAACATGTACCCAGAACCCCCCGCAACACTGTTTTGCATCATTCGGGCATTGGGATCTCAACCCAGAATTCCAATGGGCGGCGGAGACTGCAGGAACTGTGGGATAGCTACCCATAGTGCAATGCTCCGGAAGTCGACGCTAGCCTCGGTACTGTGGACGCGGTCCGCCGACTAGAGCACTTAGAGCATTTTATGTGGGGACACACACAATCGGCTGTATACAACCGATTTCTATAAAACCGGCTTCTATTAATTCGACCTAATTTCGTAGTGTAGACATACCCTGAGAGTGGAAAGAAGAAAAGAAAAGAAAAGAAGTCTCCATCTAGAACTGGTAGCTATACCTGTTTTGTTTGCCAATCAGGATACTGTGTAAGTGCAACGTAGTTACTGAGGGTTTATGCTTGGGGAATTGAGGCTTATTAGGGAGATGTGTATTATGTAACCTTTATTGCTTGTGTGATTCTTTCTCAAATAAATTACTATGCATTAAACATTGTTTCCGAATTTTCACTGGCACAGGTAACAATCCGCCCAACTGTGGGCCATTAAAGATCCGTTTCATCATATCCCACAGTAGAGAGTATCCTGTGCTTTGAGGCTCTAGTTAAATAAGGATTCCTGCATGGTGATTACACAATACCACCCCAGGGGGAACAGCTACTCACGCAACAGGCCGTGTCAGTGCCCTGGGGCAGCTGGGTCTAACAGGGAAGAAAGCACCTCCACCAACTAAATGCTTAGGGCATTTTGAGCGCAGCCACCTGCCCAGGACAGGAGTAAAGCTCCTCCTTAGATCACTTAGGCCCAGTCTACACTGGCAAGTTTCTGCGCAGTAAAGCAGCTTTCTGCGCTGTAACTCCCGAGGTGTCAAGCCACTTAGTGCATAGAAACTGAGCTGTTGCAGCGCTTTAAAAAAACCACCCCAACGAGAGGCGTAGAGCTTTGCGCTGGGGCTATAACGCTGTAGACACCGTGGTTGCACAATGCCTGTTCTCGCCTCTCTGGTCATTGGTTTGAACTCTGCTGCCCTGCCCTCAGGTGACCAACTGTCATCCCCACTGCGTAAATTCCTTTGGAAATTTGAAAGTCCCCTTCCTGTTTGCTCGGTGATGTGTGCAGTGGTCTCAGCGCATCTTTCGCTTCACGCACCAGGCAATCCCCCACTTGGAGCAATGCTGAGCTGCTGGACCTCATCAGCATTTGGGGAGAGGAGGCTGTCCAGTCCCAGCTGCACTCCAGCCATAGGAATTATGATACCTAGGGACAGATTTCTCAATGCTTGACAAAGAGGCCATGACTGCAGTGCACAGTCAAAGTGAAGGAGCTGCGGAATGCTTACCACAAGGCACGGGAGGCAAACCACTGCTCTGGTGCTGCACTCATGAGCTGCCGGTTCTACAAAGCGTTGGACATGATACTCTGCGGCGACCCCACCTCCACTGCGAAGACCACTGTGGATACTTGAGTGGCTCGCGTGCCAGTCGAGAGTGGACCAAGTCAGGAGGATGAGGAGGGGGAGGGGGACCCAGAGGCAGAGGATGAC
>NW_020684065.1:0-1169 GCF_002925995.2 Terrapene triunguis
TGTAGGGACCTCTGAAAATTTGAGCCCCCATAGGCGCAGACTCTAGTGGCGCTGGTGGGTGCTCAAGCCCCCTCTACCCCCAGCCCTGCCCCAACTCCACCCCTGCTCCGCCTCTCCCACCCCCATTCCAGTAGTAACTGATTGACGTATTCCACCAAATGGGGAGCTGCATTTTAGAGGTGACAAAGAGAAACTTTGATCATCCTAATACAAAATGGCCTCTTCCTGCTCTCATTATTCACATGTAATTTTGTTGGTGGTGTATGCCCAAGAATGAATTTGATCTGGGCCTACGCAAAGGTAATGGGATCAGGCGGTGGGGGCACAAACCTGATAAGAGTGCATGTGAGCACAAACTTAATATCGGGGGCAGTGCTAGTAAGTGTATTGTGCGTAGGTGTTGGATACATACAAACCTGATTTGATTTGGGTGGGGGGAGAGGGGGCTTGAGCACCCACCAGCGCCACTAGAGTCTGCGCCTATGGGGGCTCAAATTTTCAGAGGTCCCTACAGCATTACTCCCTCTTAAAGCTTGGAAGGAAGGAAGGAGACAGCTAGAACATAGCAGGTTTTTAGGATTTTCAGTGTCACACAAGATAGGGAAAAGAACGAGGAGTACTTGTGGTGGCTGATACAGACTAACACAGCTACCACGCTGAAATCTGTCAAGAGAGGGAAAGTTTTCCATCTTCTGGCAAAATGAAGGAACAGCAGCTTTACACATCACTCCACTGCTCTTGTCTGCAGGGTCTAGCAAGAAGAAGCTCTGCATTAGTTCACCCCCTCCCCGCATCTTCCCAAATTCATTGTTATCACTTCAATGCACGGATATTCTTACTAAGGTAACAGACATTCATACCCAACAATGCTAGTTACAGGTACTTGGGAGTAGACAGACAGGTCCCTGTAACTGTATGACAACCGTGAGTCATCACACTCTTCTTATCCTTTACATTTTCTTTATCTAATGGGGAAGGGGGGAACCTAAGGAAAGAAATGTAGGGCTTTATTAATATTTAAAAAGGGACTCTTTTTGGTTTTGATCTTCTGATTGGATGTTCACTTCCTTAACTAAAAAGTAGGAAACTGAAAGTCAAAAGAAAAGAAAACTAGAAAGTGAGGAAAGAAAAACCTTCTCCTACAGAATACTTACATTCAGAGACATGGG
>NW_020684066.1:0-1537 GCF_002925995.2 Terrapene triunguis
TCTTTAGGCTTCTTTAACCTTCATAACGTGTGGGAATGGTTTCAAACAGCAGCTCCCTCATTTCCCATACCAAGCGGCCATTGGGTTGGCCATTTAAAATAGGTTGGCAATTTAAAAGGAGGGGCTGCGGTTTGCGGGTTAGCGTACAGCACAAACCCAATTAACCCCCCAACACACACCTAATTCTCTGGGATGATCGCTTCACCCCTCCCCCACCGCATGGCTAACAGCGGGGAACATTTCTGTTCAGCCACAGGCAAACAGCCCAGCAGGAACGGGCACCTCTGAATGTCCCCTTAATAAAATCACCCTATTTCAACCAGGTGACCATGAATGATATCACTCTCCTGAGGATAACACAGAGAGATAAGGAACGGATGTTGTTTGAATGCCAGCAAACACCGGGACCATACGCTGCCATGCTTTGTTATGCAATGATTCCAGACTACATGCTACTGGCCTGGCATGGTAAAGTGTCCTACCATGGTGGATGGAATAAGGCCGCCCTCCCCAGAAACCTTTTGCAAAGGCTTTGGGAGTACATCCAGGAGAGCTTTCTGGAGATGTCCCTGGAGGAATTCCGTTCCATCCCCAGACACGTTAACAGACTTTTCCAGTAGCTGTACTGGCCGCGAATGCCAGGGCAAATTAATCATTAAACATGCTTGCTTTTAAAACATGTCTAATATTTACAAAGGTACACTCACCAGAGGTCCCTTCTCTGCTTTCAGGATCTTGGGTGGGTTCGGGGGCTACTGGCTCCAGGTCCAGGGTGAAAAACATATCCTGGCTATTGGGAAAACCGGTTTCTCCGCTTCCTTGCTGTGCGCTATCTTCAATCTCTTCATCATCATCTTCCTCATCCCCAAAACCCCCTTCCGTGTTGCGTGCTTCTCCATTGATGGAGTCAAAGCACAGGATTGGGGTACTGGTGGCTGCACCCTCTAGCATGGCATGCAGCTCATCATAGAAGTGGCATATTTGGGGATCTGATCCGGAGCGGCCATTTGCCTCTCTGGTTTTCTGGTAGGCTTGCCTTAGCTCCTTAATTTTCACGCGGCACTGCTTTGCGTCCCTGTTATAGCCTCTGTCCTTCATGCCCTTGGAGACTTTTTCAAATGTTTTGGCATTTCGTTTACTGGAACGGAGTTCAGCTAGCACTGATTCGTCTCCCCATATGGCAATGAGATCCCGTACCTCCCGTTCGGTCCATGCTGGAGCTCTTTTGCGATCCTGGGACTCCATCATGGTCACCTCTGCTGATGAGATCTGCACTCATCTGCACCTTGCCATGCTGGCCAAACAGGAAATGAGATTCAAAAGTTCATGGGCCTTTTCCTATCTACCTGGCCAATGCATCTGAGTTGAAAGCGCTGTCCAGAGCGGTCACAATGGAGCACTCTGGGATAGCTCCCGGAGGCCAATACCATCGAATTCCATCCACACTACCGCAAAATCGACCCAGCAAGGCCGATTTCAGCGCTAATCCCCTCGTCGGAGGTGGAGTTAAGAAATCGATTTAAAGAGCCCTTTAAGT
>NW_020684067.1:0-1468 GCF_002925995.2 Terrapene triunguis
CGCCGCTTCCAGCAGCTCCCATTGGCCTGGAGCAGCGAACCGCGGCCAGTGGGAGCCGCGATCGGCCGGACCTGCGGACGGGGCAGGTAAACAAACTGGCACGGCCCGCCAGGGGCTTTCCCTACACAAAGCGGCGCCCCCAGTTTGAGAACCACTACTGTAGATTCAGCCACAAAAATTATCTAGAAGGCATTCAGCACAGTTCATGTAGGAATGAATTCATCTACTGTATTATTTACTAAAATGAAACCACATTCTCCTTATCTGAACTCTGTAAGATTCAGAGAGGAGATATTTTAAAAAGAAAGACAGAATCAGATACAAGTTCTACCTCCATGTTAAAAAAATAAATAAAAAAGTAGCATTGAACAAGCAAGGCAAAGCACATGCAGAACTGAAGCTACCTACTAGATTATTTATTGTGGCCAAAAAAATCATGGTCTATCCTGACATGAACTACAAGGTCTTTGAGAAGCAGATATTTAGAAAGAAAGAAATTGAAGCTCTTGCACATACAAGGCACACTGAAAAGGCAAGACACAGAGAACACAGTGTGAGATGACAGGGATGCACAGAAGGCTACCCCAATAGTGGAAATCAGTTCTAGAGGCTCTATTCATCTGAAAAGAGAAGCAGGTTCCCACACTGCAATAATAATTATTAGGTGCCTATCCATCAAGTGATGCCTTAGGTCCTCCGTGCAGTTGGAATATAAAACAAATCAGGTTGCCATGTTCAATAAAAAAGGGGTTTTTAATCTGATTTTTAAAAGCAGCTATCGCAACACTAAGATCTAAGGCCTGGAGCAAGTGGGAGCAAAAGTCCATAGAGCTGAAGCCACAGCAGAGGCAAAGATACAGACAGTACCCTATTTGACTCCAAATACTCCTGGCTTTAAGAGTTAAGCCTGCAGATCACAGAGGGCAAGATGGTACGTCAGGAGTTAGAAGAGCAGGAAGAGATCTTGAACCCAGTCCATTAAATGCTTTAGATGTCAAGACCAACATGTTAAACTACTTTTATCAGCATCAAGTCTGCTATAGCGTGGTGTTTATTCTATTATCTTGTCAGCTGGTGGCTAAATATTCATTGGAGTGGGCTGAGCTGTCCATTACACTGTATTTTGTTCTTTGATGATGAAAGATAAATTTCTGTAAAAGCATAGGCATTTCTGGATGGTTTTTAACACACCAAAAGTTTGTGTATCTGGCTTTTGCATCTAGCTTAACCATTCTCCAAGAGTTTTGAACTTGGGGGGGTGGGCGAGATTGTTTTGGTTTGCTTTTTTCCCCTTCTCATATCTATCACTTTCTTTTACTTCCCTGCCCCTCCCCCATCCTTTTTTTTGTTTTTTTTACAGTGAGGAAAAAAAGAAAGGAAGTAATATGAAAGAAAGTGGTGAGGAAGAGGAGGAGAAAAGTACTTTTATTTTGCCTCCACACTTTTCCCCCCTCAATTATTTCCTGTG
>NW_020684068.1:0-3677 GCF_002925995.2 Terrapene triunguis
TAGTGTATGTCTAGTTGTGCATGTGAACCATAGTTGCATAGTTGAACCATCTGAAGCGTGTTATGGAACAGGGTGCCCCAGTAACTGGTAAGTTCCTTTTCAATTCTGCATAGGTAGATTGAATCGTCCCTCCCTCCCTAGATGATTTACTGCTTTCTACATCCCATTGTGAAAACTGTTTGACATGAAGGGTTCTAATTCTGCCTAGAACAGTCAACTCTGTTGCCTGAAATGATGGCAGCTCACAATTCCTCTTGGTCTAAACATCTATTCTAACATCTATTAGGTTTCATCTGAACTGCAGCTGACTGTTATATGGTATAAAATATGTTAGCCTAATGTGGCAAATATGTTCATTACTTAATTTGTTTTCATGCTGATGTTGTGTAACAGTATGTGTAAAAGCTGTGCAGGAAATGTTGCTCTAAATGAATGTGTAAGTATTTTCTGATTGAAACATTTTAGGTTAGTTTGATGCATTTTAATTAAAAAGTAATGACATTTGTTTTTGTAGTTAATTATTTAAAGATATTTACCAACATGCACATAGCAATACCACACAACAAAGTGGACCTATAAGAAGCGCAACGTGACTATAGGCCTAATTTTGATTTCATTTATGTTTGTGTAAATCAGATGCAACTCAAATGAAGTCCAGGTAGTTGCACTGGTGTAGAACTAGTGTAAGTAAAACTGGAATCAAGATTTCTAGATCTGTCTGCTCTCTGGAGGTTCATGAAATACACAATTTCAGCTGCATCAGATTACATTACAGAGGACTAAACCATTGATTGTCCTGGGAACAAGTCTGGGCTCAATGCTACTTCCTCTAGCAAATGACAGGAACTGTGAGTGCATTGCATCTGAAACGGGTCTCTGATGTGTGTCATTTCTGATCTCTTAGTATGCCAATCCATGGATAGAGTGCCTCACCCCATAGCATCTAGGTACCCAAAAGCAAAATATATTTGTCCAGCACAATTGGCTGTATTTCCCCCCTACTTAGAATCATGGAAGGCAACAAAATTGTATGGCAATGGAGCAGAGAGTACAAAAAGAGGAAGACAGTATCTCTGTAGCATGGTCCTCCGCCCCCTGAGTGCAGTAGAGCTTTATGGTTAGGGGGGATGTTATGTAGGGAGGAGCTAAAAAAGCTGAGTAAAAGTTACTCTGCTCAGCATAGAGGGGAATGAAAATCCATGGCAAACTGCCATAGATATGAATGCTTTTCATACAAGCATTACTGTCATCACCACAATCATTAATCTCCTACAGCTCTGTGCAGTTATGCCTGGGGAACCAATGGCAGAGGTTGATCAGAAGCCAGAGTGCTGTTGGGGGCATGGATAATCTTGCAGTACACCTAGTGATACTTCTGCTCTGAATGTCTGTAAAACACGCATCAGAGTTGGGGACTGTTTCCATGGATCCTCAGTTTCTTCTCCTAGGTCACAAACACCACCGCAAAAAGCAGACCATGAGACAGGGACACTACTACTGAAACCTTGTGATATTATTATAGTAAGGCCTGGTCTACACTATGAGTTTAGGTTGAATTTAGCAGCGTTAAATCAAATTAACCCTGCACCCATCCACACAACGAAGCCATTTACTTCGACATAAAGGGCTCTTAAAATCGATTTCTGTACTCCTCCCTGATGAGGGGAGTAGTGCCGAAATCGACATTGCCATTTCGAATTAGGGTTAGTGTGGCCGCAATTCGACGGTATTGGCCTCCAGGAGCTATCCCACAGTGCACCATTGTGACCGCTCTGGACAGCAATCTGAACTCGGATGCACTGGCCAGGTAGACAGGAAAAGTCCCGTGAACTTTTGAATTTCATTTCCTGTTTGCCCAGCGTGGAGAGCACAGGTGATCATGCAGAGCTCATCAGCACAGGTAACCATGCCGTCCGAGAATCGAAAAAGAGCACCCACATGGACCGTACGGGAGGTACTGGATATGATTGCTATATGGGGAGAGGATTCCGTGCTAGCAGAACTATGCTCCAAAAGACGAAATGCCAAAACATTTGAAAAAATCTCCAAGGGCATGATGGAGAGAGGCCACAATAGGGACTCACTACAGTGCCGCGTGAAAGTTAAGGAGCTCAGACAAGCCTACCAGAAAACCAAAGAAGTAAACGGAAGGTCCGTGTCAGAGCCGCAGACATGCCACTTCTACGCTGAGCTGCATGCAATTCTAGGGGGGGCCGCCACCACTACCCCACTTCTGACTGTGGATTCCAAGGAGGGGGTAATCTCAGCCATGCCTGAGGATTCTGCGGAGGGGGAAGATGAGGAGGATGAGGACAAGCTTGCGGAGAGCACACAGCACTCCGTTCTCCCCAACAGCCAGGATCTTTTTCTCAGCCTGAATGAAGTACCCTCCCAACCCTCCCAAGGCAGTATCCCAGACCATGAAGCCATGGAAGGGACCTCTGGTGAGTGTACCTTTGTAAATATAAAACATGGTTTTAAAGCAAGCGTTTTTTAATGATTAATTTGCCCTGAGGACTTGGGATGCATTCGCGGCCAGTACAGCTACTGGAAAAGTCTGTTAACATGTCTGGGGATGGAGCGGAAATCCTCCAGGGACATTCTCCATGAAGCTCTCCTGGAGGTACTCCAAAAGCCTTTCCACAAGTTTCTGGGCAGTGCAGCCTTATTCCGTCCTCTATGGTAGGACACTTGACCACGCTATGCTAGTAACAAGTAATCTGGTATCATTGCATGACAAATACTGGCAGCGTATGGTCCCGGTGTTTGCTGGCATTCAAGCAACATCCGTTCTTTATCTCGCTGTGTTATCCTCAGGAGAGTGATATCGTTCATGGTAACCTGGTTGAAATACGGGAATTTAATTAAGGGGACAGAGGTGGCTGTTCCTACTGGGCTGTTTGCCTGTGGCTGAAAAGAAATCCTTCCCTGCAGTTAGCCGAGCGGGGGTGGGGAGGGGCATTGGCACTGAGCTGTTTGCGTTTGGCTAGCAGGGATCTTCCCTGATACCAGCCACGCGGTGGGGGGAGGGATAAAGCGATCATCCCAGAGAATTGGATGGAGGGGGGGTTAGTTTGGTTTCTGCTGCTGCACGTTAAGGAAAATCGCAGCACTCAACGGGCTTTGCTTGGTATGTGGGAAAGGAGGGCGCTGCTTTTATGAAGGCTGCAGAAGCCGAAAGACAATGGCTTACCATGGCCACATGCAAGCTGAATTCTGTTGCCCAGACCTGCGCTTGTGATCTCTAACACCAAAGCCGCAGGCGCTCAATATTAAGATGCAAAATGCGACCTTGTACTGAAATCACATGTGCTATGTAATGTTCACCGTGAAAGAGTATAAGCATTGTTCTGTAAAATGTATCTTTTTAAATACTTCTCTCCCTTTTTTCCCTCCCTCCCGCAGCTGCAAATTTTTGAAGCCTCCCTCCTCCATCCCGAAGGCTATCTCAGATAAGGCGGCGAAAAAAATGGATGTGAGACGAAATGTTGTCTGAAATCATGGAATCGACCCACAATGAAAGAGCTCATCTGAATGAGTGGAAGGACACGGTATCAAAGTACAGGAAAGATGCCAGTGAACGTGAGGCCATGAGGGACGCTCGAGATGAGAGGTGGAAGGCTGCAACGCTGGGGCTGCTGCGTGATCAAACGGACATGCTCTGGTGTCTGATGGAG
>NW_020684069.1:0-1387 GCF_002925995.2 Terrapene triunguis
GTTTCATAGAGGGTGACATTTCATATCAGGTTACATCTGACGACTCAGAATCAGGACAAAAGATTCTCCCATTGAGTTCTTCTCTCACCCGTTCAAAGCCGCTTCACTCAGCGTTGTCTCGGAAATATGGAGGTGTGTTATTTATTAAAGTTTTAGCATCGTCATAATAGGAGAAAAAAATCAGCCAAACTTCCCATCTTCAAGCCATCCCAACTCGGCAGGAAAAAGCCAAGCAGTGGCTTTGGAAACTGGGATATAAATGCTGCATGATCACACTGTTTGGGCTCCATGCATATTCCCCTTCCATTTCTGTGACACTTTCCTCTCCAGCTCTGATGAGTCTGTTCTAGGATCACAGAAATCAAAGTGTGAAGGGGTAGACCGTGAAGGAGATAAACACTATCTGGCTCTGACCATAAGTGACACTGCTGGGGATGATGGGGAAGAAGGAAATTCCTCCAATTCACCCCATCTCCCTCGGGTGTCACAGAGGTTGAGACAACACTTCCCCTCCCACCTGCCCCTGCTCTTGTTATATTTAAATATCTTTTAAATGAGCAACATGGTACAGAAATAACTGAGGAAACGTGTATTGATATTAGAATCGCTAACTCGAGATGGCAAACTCCCTGGGCAATCTAGAGGAGATGAGGTCCAGGTAGATTTTCCCTTGATGTAGTTAGTTGAGGTCACCCCGGTGACACTGTTCCCCAAAGCAAAACCCTGGTACCCCATATTCACCATGGTGATATAATTATGATATATATATATATATATATATATTTTTTTTTTACAAAGTATGCCTTATAACAGGGGTGGGCAAACTTTTTGGCCCAGGGCCACATTGGGGTTGCAAAACTGTACGGAGGGCCAGGTAGGGAAGGCTGTGCCTCCCCAAACAGCCTGGCCCCCCCCCCCCCCCCCCCCCCGCCCCCCCCCCCCCCCCCGCCCCTGGGACCCCACCCCCTACCCAACCCCCCTGCTCCCAGTCCCCAGACTGCTCTGACCCCTATCCACACCCCTGCCCCCTGACAGGCCCCCCCGGGACTCCCACACTTATCCAACCCCCCGTCCCCTGACCTCTCCCCAGAACCTCTGCCCAATCCAACCGCCCCCTGCTCCCTGACTGCCTCCCGGGACCGCCCGCCCCTTATCCCTCCCCCCCCCCCCCCCAGGCAGGACAGTCCTGCGGGCCAGATGTGGCCCGTGGGCCGTAGTTTGCCCACCTCTGCCTTATAAGGATATCATTCTAAAAGTCTTGATCTGTTGACCATTAATATCCTGTTGGATTGTATGTGCTGTCATTGTATGTGGAGTTATGAAGTTTGGCTACGTGTATGTGACTGAAATAGGTTGTGAAGTGGGGAACACCCACAACCAGCCTTTC
>NW_020684070.1:0-3011 GCF_002925995.2 Terrapene triunguis
GGGCGGAACGGGGGTTCCGCGATCATCCCGGGCCAGCAGCCAGAACTCTGCTCCTCGGGGGCGGGACGGGGCCACAAAGAGGCCAAGCCCTGACGGGAACAGCCCCCACCTCCTGGCTGCGCCAGGAAATCACTCACCTCGGGCTGGAGCCGGCTCGGCCAAGCCCGCCACAGAACCCGTCCTGGGTGCGAGCGTGTGCACGGCACATGGGAGGCCGGCGGGCGGGCGCAGACTAAACACAGCGAGCGGGGCCGGGGGCAACGCGCTCGTTAACCCGTCACTCGCTCACTCATGCCGGGCTCTCCCCCCCCTTCAGTGCCCGTGGCCCAGATTTAGGGTTTCAGAAGAAACAACCTCTTGGAGGGATCCCCGAGGCCGAGACGCCCCGTCTGTTCTGCTGGGGGGGCACTTTTGATGTTTCTATTATATTTGTCAAACAGGAATTTAAGCAGAGCCCCCTCCTCCCCCAAAACAGTCTCCCATTCCCAGCCCCTCCCCGGTCTGATAGACACACCAGGCTGGGAGTCGAGGTGGCCCAGCTGGACCCCTCCCCCCTACTAACACAATCCCACGGAAACTGAGGAACCCAAACTGTGGCACCCCGAGCAGGATGACCCCCCCTCCGCGCCAGCCAGCTCCAAGCCGCAGTCCAAAGGGACAGGTCTGGAGATCCCAGGAGGCCCATTGGGGGTGAGGGGGGAAGGGCTCATTCATTCACTTGCCTGCACTGCCTGAGACACCCCCCCCTCCGCATGGGACCCCCTCCAGTGCCTTTCACACCTCCCCCGCCACAACACAACACAACACCGCACAGCCGGCTGGGCTGGGACCTGCAGATTGGAGGCTGCTTCCTGCTCTGCTACACACTCCCCGCATGGCCCTGGGCCACTCACTTAACCCCATTGCACCTTGGTTTCCCACCTGTTCTGTCCCACCTTTCCGGGCTGTACACTCATTGGCTGGGGGACCGCGTCTCGCCATCTGTCTCTACTGCCCAGCACGAGGCCCTGATCTCCGCCGGGGCTCCCCCCACAGCACACGCCGCGCCATGCGTGTCCAGAGCCTGATTGGTCCTGCGTACCCCCAAGGTTCACCTCACTTAAAAACGACTTGCTTTCAAAATCCGACATCAAAACACACAAGTGGCCCAGCAGTCTAGGACCGAACACGTCCTGGCTGTCTCATTGTAGCACAGCACGGGGATAGAAACCTTGTACTTACACTTCAGTGCATAGAGCAGTACATATAGACACACAGCGCTTAGTCTGTACTGACTTCGCTAGTGCTTTTCATGTAGCCTGTTGTAAAACCAGGCAAATCTCTAGATGAGCTGACGTACCCCCAGAAGACCTCTGTGTACCCCAGGGGTACGTGTGCCCTGGCTGAGAACTGCTGCCCTAAGCAAGGGGGGTTTCGGAGCGCCCCAGGGCTGCTATAATTATGAATTATTCTTACTACAGAAGCCCCAACAGCAGGGTCCCCGCGTGCGGTGCCCCAGCCCTGAGGATTTACAGTCTAGTCCAGCCGAATCAAATCCATTTCCCTTGGGCCCCGAAGTTACACTGAGCCCACGCTGGATCCTGCCTTGGGGGTCCGTATTCCGGCCAGAAAGATCCCCCTTTTCCCCCCCAATATACTCTGGAAATATTTCCCGTGCCAATGTAATGCGGTCACCTCTAGGGAGGTACGCAGCCGCCACTTTGAACAGCCCACAGTTAGTGCAGGGAGGGGTAGGGGAATGCAGTGGTTTTAGATGGAATCCAGGGCGGGGGGGAGAGGGGTTCCATGGGGTTCCCCCCCATAGCTCCCCAGTCTCTCCCCATCTGCACCCCTTTAACTGGCTCCTCCAGGCAGCCCAGCCCAGCCAGCCAACAATTGCAGGCTGCCACTGCACGAGCCAGCGGCTGTGAAATGGTTAACACCTGCTGCTGGACAAACAAGGAGGAGACGTTTAAAGGCAGGGCTGACCCACTGACCCGGGGAGCGAGAATGGGGAGGTTCCTTCGCCCCGCTGCCAGGGCCCCAATCCAGCCAGCGGAGACAGGAGAGCCCCTGGGTGGGGTGATGCAGAGAGCCCTGAGATCCCGGCCTCATTCGGCCACCACTTCGCCGGCACCAATCAGAGCACCCCCAGCAGAGTGAGGACCTGGTTCGGGGGCAGGCTGCCAGCCCCTTGGGGCAGTGGCTTGCACAGCGCCGAGCGCCCGGCCCGGCTCCGCCAGCAGCCAGCCCTGTCTGCACTGCAGGAGGCTTCGAGGCCCCGAGCTAGAGGACTGTGCCAGGCGCTGTATGAACAGGGACAGCTTCGTCCCGAGAGCCGCCATCTATAGAGCCAAGCACAGCGGGGAGGAGGGAGCACTGTCCCCATTTCACAGATGGGGAACTGAGGCTCAGAGACGGGACATGGCAGCGGAAGCCTGTGGCAGAGACCGGGAGAGAACCCAGGAGTCCGGCTGCCGGGCCCAACCACCCAGGGCCTGGGGGAGGAGAATATCAACCACGTGGTTTGAACTGTCCCTCCGGAGCGGATTGCTCGACTCAGCCGATACTTACCGGCCCCAATCCCAGCCGCAGACACCAGGCAGCTGTCAGACTGGCCCCCCCGAAGCGAGGGCTGGGGGGGCAGTGGGGCTGGCGCGGGTTCACCTCGCAGGGCTCGTCCCTGCCCGACAGGATGCGGGCGAGACGCAGAGGACGAAAGGGGGAAAGGGGAGAGAGAGGGTCCGGAGGGAGCGCGTATCAGTGTGCGTGGGGGGGATCATACCCCTGTTCCCGGGGGGCGGGTACTGGGCCCCGAGCCGCCGTGGGGCATGCGGCAAACCCCCTGCATAGGAGGCTGCTGGGCTGCTTACCCCCGGGAATGCCACGGCGAGGGCTTTCCTGTTGAGTCTAACTCAGCCACGCAGCACGCAGCCCTGCCGTGCCAAGAGAGGGGGGGAGTGTCTGGGTGCCGGGGGGCCCCCCGCCCCCCCCCCCCCCCCGGCGTTCGTGGCTCCAGGCCCAGCCCAGCG
>NW_020684071.1:0-1060 GCF_002925995.2 Terrapene triunguis
TGGGGAGCGGGTATCTGGTGGATCAGAGCAGGGCACTGGGAGCTAGGACTCCTGGGTTCTGTCCCTGCCTCTTGCACTCACCCTGTCACCTGGGCCAAGAGGCTGATCTCCTCCAGTCTAGGAGGATGGAACCATTCGGAATGGCCGGGTGTCCCAGGTTTGTCTCCGACATCTCGTACCAGCCACTCTGCTCGGAGCCGCTCTCCTTGTCGCTCCTCACGCAGTCCTTAGCACGGTCAGCTCAGCCAAGTGCAGGCTTGGTAACGGCCCTGCCGCTCTGCTGTGGAAGGGCTGGGCCAGGAGCCGTCGGCTCTGCCGTTAGCAGTCGCTCTGCTCCCTTGGCTGTGCCGTGGATGATGATGGTGGGCGGCTGGGCTCAGGGCAGTGACTAGCTCGTCCGAAGCGGCGCGCTCCCCTCTCGCTACCTCAGGTGCTGATCATGGACCACCCCAGCACGCGCATCCTTTCGTCGTGCTGCAAGATGTCTGACATCGTGGACGAAGGCATCACGCGTGAGTGGCCCCTCCCTCCCGTCTGCTCCCCCCGCCTGGGCTCCCCTCCCCCTTGGATACACCTCACAGTCGGGGAGTTGACTTGTCTACATTCACATTTGCATCTAGTTTCCCCCCTTTGCAGCCCCCTAGATGCCCTCCTTGCTATTGGTACCTTCCCAGCCAGATCTAGTTCCCTTAGCCCGGCGCTTTCAGCCCCTGGAGCCTCTTCATCGCTTTCTCAGACCCCCGTTAACTCCTCGCTGCTCCTCCCCCATGCTGCGGGCAGGGTCCTGGCAGGAGAGGGGGAATGCTGGCTCCCTGCTCCAGGGTGGAGGAGTCCTGGGGTTGAGGGGCACAGAGCTGAGCCAGCGCTCTAGGGGGCTGTCCCCAGCACAGTACAGAGGGACGTTTCCTCCCTGCTCCGTACTGGGGCAGCATCGCAGCCCATGGCCCCACATCAAAGCTGCTGCTGCATTGTAGCCTGTGGAACCCCTCAGCCTGCTGCCAGCGAACATCCCCGTTCCCCTTGGCTTCCCCTCCCCCCATCCCGGTGGAGAGCGGCTGGG
>NW_020684072.1:0-2144 GCF_002925995.2 Terrapene triunguis
TGAAATGCGGTGCCCAGAACTGGACACAATACTCCAGCTGAGGCCTAACCAGAGCAGAGTAGAGCGGAAGAATGACTTCTCGTGTCTTGCTCACAACACACCTGTTAATACATCCCAGAATCATGTTTGCTTTTTTTGCAACAGCATCACACTGTTGACTCATATTTAGCTTGTGGTCCACTATAACCCCAAGTTCCCTTTCTGCCGTACTCCTTCCTAGATAGTCTCTTCCCATTCTGTATGTGTGAAACTGATTTTTTCTTCCTAAGTGGAGCACTTTGCATTTGTCTTTGTTAAACTTCATCCTGTTTAACTCAGATCATTTCTCCAATTTGTCCAGATCATTTTGAGTTATGACCCTGTCCTCCAAAGCAGTTGCAATCCCTCCCAGTTTGGTATCATCCGCAAACTTAATAAGTGTACTTTCTATGCCAATATCTAAGTCGTTAATGAAGATATTGAACAGAGCTGGTCCCAAAACAGACCCCTGCGGAACCCCACTCGTTATGCCTTTCCAGCAGGATTGGAAACCATTAATAACAACTCTCTGAGTACGGTTATCCAGCCAGTTATGCACCCACCTTATAGTAGCCCCATCTAAATTGTATTTGCCTAGTTTATCTATAAGAATATCATGCAAGATCGTATCAAATGCCTTACTAAAGTCTAGGTATACCACATCCACCGCTTCTCCCTTATCCACAAGACTCGTTATCCTATCGAAGAAAGCTATCAGATTGGTTTGACATGATTTGTTCTTTACAAATCCATGCTGGCTGTTCCCTATCACCTTACCACCTTCCAAGTGTTTGCAGATGATTTCCTTAATTACTTGCTCCATTATCTTCCCTGGCACAGAAGTTAAACTAACTGGTCTGTAGTTTCCTGGGTTGTTTTTATTTCCCTTTTTATAGATGGGCACTATATTTGCCCTTTTCCAGTCTTCTGGAATCTCTCCCGTCTCCCATGATTTTCCAAAGATAATAGCTAGAGGCTCAGATACCTCTTCTATTAGCTCCTTGAGTATTCTAGGATGCATTTCATCAGGCCCTGGTGACTTGCAGGCATCTAACTTTTCTAAGTGATTTTTAACTTGTTCTTTTTTTATTTTATCTGCTAAACCTACCCCCTTCCCATTAGCATTCACTATGTTAGGCATTCCTTCAGGCTTCTCGGTGAAGACCGAAACAAAGAAGTCATTAAGCATCTCTGCCATTTCCAAGTTTCCTGTTACTGTTTCTCCCTCTTCACTAAGCAGTGGGCCTACCCTGTCTTTGGTCTTCCTCTTGCTTCTAATGTATTGATAAAAAGTCTTCTTGTTCCCCTTTATTCCCTTAGCTAGTTTGAGCTCATTTTGTGCCTTTGCCTTTCTAATCTTGCCCCTGCATTCCTCTGTTGTTTGCCTATATTCATCCTTTGTAATCTGTCCTAGTTTCCATTTTTTATATGACTCCTTTTTATTTTTTAGATCATGCAAGATCTCATGGTTAAGCCAAGGTGGTCTTTTGCCACATTTTCTATCTTTCCTAACCAGCGGAATAGCTTGCTTTTTGGCCCTTAATAGTGTCCCTTTAAAAAACTGCCAACTCTCCTCAGTTGTTTTTCCCCTCAGTCTTGATTCCCATGGGACCTTACCTATCAGCTCTCTGAGCTTACCAAAATCCGCCTTCCTGAAATCCATTGTCTCTATTTTGCTGTTCTCCCTTCTACCCTTCCTTAGAATTTCAAACTCTATGATTTCATGATCACTTTCACCCAAGCTGCCTTCTACTTTCAAATTCTCAACGAGTTCCTCCCTATTTGTTAAAATCAAGTCTAGAACAGCTTCCCCCCTAGTAGCTTTTTCAACCTTCTGAAATAAAAAGTTGTCTGCAATGCAGTCCACGAATTTGTTGGATAGTCTGTGCCCCGCTGTGTTATTTTCCCAACATATATCCGGATAGTTGAAGTCCCCCATCACCACCAAATCTTGGGCTTTGGATGATTTTGTTAGTTGTTTAAAAAAAGCCTCATCCACCTCTTCCACCTGGTTAGGTGGCCTGTAGTAGACTCCTAGCATGACATCACCCTTGTTTTTTACCCCTTTTAGCCTAACCCAGAGACTCTCAACACTTCCGTCTCCTATGTCCATCTCTACCTCAGTC
>NW_020684073.1:0-3280 GCF_002925995.2 Terrapene triunguis
GGCGCACTCAGGGGAGCAGGCGGAGGCGAGCTGGGGCAGCGAGGGCACTTTTTCCCCATGCCCCGGAGTCGGCATCTATGATGGCCGGCACCAGAATGCTGCCCCTAGAAATGTGCCGCCCCAAACACCTGCTTGTTTTGCTGGGGCCTGGAGACGGCCCTGGGAGAGGGGATGGGAGCCAGACCAGATCAGTAGAACAGGTCAGCCACCGACTCACCACTCGCCTCCTCAGCCCCCCTCCCCCGGCTCGCCTACTCACCCTCCGCCACTGCCTGCTTGCTCGCCTCCTCAGCCCCCCACCCCTCTGGCTCGCCGGCTCACCTGCCCCCCCACCTCCTCAGCCCTCCACCCGCCCGGCTCGCCTACTCATTCCCTGCCACTGCCCGCCCACTCGCCTACTCAGCCCCCCTCCCTCACCCGCCGCTTGCCTACTCACCCCCCTGCGGGCTGCACAGTGAGCCCATCTACTCACCCCCCTGCGGGCCGCACAGTGAGCCCACATGGGCCGCATGCGGCCCCCGGGCCGCATGTTGTGCAGGCCTGAGTTATGGACAATGATCTACATCAGGCATCTGAAAAATGTTGCAGTGATAAGAATGTTTGATGTGCAGGATGCTCATTAGCCATATACATGTTGCATCAAAAAACAGCCATTGTTTTGGTTTTGCTTGAGCCAGGGTTAAAGTAAAGGCGAAAGCTAAGAGCAGAGGGAGAGGTGCTCCTGCTCTCCCTGGCCCAGGTCCCCCAACCCCCGCATCTCTCTAGCTGCCCTGACTTGCCAGACAGGGGAATCAGGAGTGGGGGCAGCATGAAGAATAATGCCTGACTAGGAAGTTTCTGGGGCTCCCACCCTTCTCAGCAGTTAGGTGCTGTTGGTCTTCCAGCTACAGGAGAATAAGAGGCACCTCGCCATGAATCCCTAACTACCTCTTCTACAGGACAATCTGTCCATTCACTAACTCTCCCTCCCTTCAAAGGGGGAAGTAGAGGAAGGAAACTACTTGCCACCTCTTCCATTCTCCTCAGGGGGAGAAAGAATACAAGAAACCACAGGCCTCCACCACTACTGACTCCTTCCTCTCCTCTGGTGTAAGACAAGAGAAAAGGAGTCACTCCAACACCCCTCCCGAGATACAGCTCCTGCTGCAGGTTCCCCCTTCCCTCGGCAGGGAAAAGACAGGCTTTGTCAGATTCTAGGGGAACAAAGTGGGTCTATCAGTTCCCTCTCCTGGCATCTATGCGAGAGGGCATGGGAGAGTTACATTAGGAAAGGTCCGGGTGGAATGGGGGCATTTGCAAATGAATGGAGGGGAAGAAAAAAGGAGAGAGTAAAGGGATGAGGAGAAAAATGGAGGGACTACAGGTGAAGGGGGACAGAAGGAGAGATTTAGATGGATGAAGCAGGAATGTATCAATCAGAAAAAAATGAAAACCTCAGACAAAGGAATAGAGAGAGACAGGCAGGCAAAGAAAGAGATGACTAGGAAGTTGATAAAGTGTTCAGACTATTTGTCAGCCTTCCGGACAATTCCCACCGCTGCTTGTGTTTGGAAATTTCTCCATTCTTAGTTTACAAATGATTTAAAAAGCTTCATGTAAATACTACTGTCTATAATTCACTTTACTGTTGTAAAATATGTATGAGTCAGTGGGCAAGCATGTTGTGGAATTTGCCACAACAAATATATTTGTTTTAACTGACTACCACAATAGATATTCATGCAATTAAAAAAAAAAATCAGATGGTCATTATTCCATTGAGATCCCCAAGGACAGATCAAATACATATGCTGCCAGCCTTCTGGGAAACAAGTTTCCCTTACTCATGAACATACTCCAGGAATAATGTCCTTCAGCTAATTCTACCACCATTCCTTTGTTTTGAGGTTTGCTAGTAAATTGTCTACATAATTACAGAAGACAAAAACTATACTGATTAGTGGGGAAAATAACTTCACTCCAAAAGAGGAAAGAACATAATAGGTAGAGGCTGAAATGAAAATACATATAAAAGATAAAAATATATTTCTAAATATCTTTTGTAATATAACATTTCTACAAGTAACTCAAAACATTAATTTCTGTGGTCCACCTAAAATATTGGCTTTTTAGAAGATGACTGATATATGGCATACGTACAAGCCTCTTCCATTCCACCCAATTTGAAAGAAAGGTAACCAAACTGGGAGCCTGAACCCCTGGGCACACCTAGATTGAATTATAGGAAAGGAGATTGTCCATCAGTCAAGCATATCAGAGACACATACCTCTTTAATGTTCCTGTATAGAGAGGCTTTCCCAAGCTGCCACCTGCAGTCTGAAATTGATTCTAATCAAGACTACTCCTGGGGGAATTCTGCACCACTGCACAATGCAGAATTTTGCAGAAATTCATGTGCACGCAGAACTTCCTTTCCCCCCCCATGCTGCCGGCCACCTCTGACAGCTGCAGTTCCCAGCACGCCCTGAGGGAAGGAGAGGACGGTGCACAGGAAACTCCCTGCAAGCCTGGGACCGAGCATCAGGATGTGTGGGCCATGGCTGGGCTCTGGGGGGGAAGGGTGCAAGTATCTGGGCTAAGGGGAACCCACGGCTGGGCTTGGGGAGGGAGGGGGTTCAGGTGTATTGGCTGGGGGGGCCCTGCAGCTGGGCTCTGGGGGGCAAAGGTGGCAGAGAAACAGGAACTGGGTTGTCATAGGGGTTTCTTTAATGCACCACTCCTGGGGGAATTTTTGTGTGTGTCTGTATTATTATAGACATACTTGCTGACAGGTATTTTGAAATAAATTACAAAATAACTGAAACTGGTCACATAAACACCACTCTATACCGGAAACCTACTGACCGCTATACTTACCTACATGCCTCTGGCTTCCATCCAGGACATACCACATGATCCATTGTCTACAGCCAAGCTCTAAGATACAACCACATTTGCTCCAATCCCTCAGACAGAGACAAACACCTACAAGATCTCTATCAAGCATTCTTAAAACTACAATACCCACCCGCTGAAGTGAAAAAACAGATTGACAGAGCCAGAAGAGTACTCAGAAGTCACCTACTACAGGACAGGCCCAAGAAAGAAAATAACAGAACGCCACTAGCCGTCACCTTCAGCCCCCAACTAAAACCTCTCCAACGCATCATCAAAGATCTACAACCTATCCTGAAAGATGATCCCTCACTCTCACAGATCTTGGGAGACAGACCAGTCCTCGCTTACAGACAGTCCCCCAACCTGAGGCAAATACTCACCAGCAACCGCACACCATGCAAC
>NW_020684074.1:0-2864 GCF_002925995.2 Terrapene triunguis
CCGGCCCTGTTTGGGCATAAGCTTTTGTGGGTAAAAAACCCACTTCTCCGTGCATCTGAAGAAGTGGGTTTTTTACCCACCAAAGCTTATGCCCAAATAAATCTGTTAGTCTTTAAGGTGCTACCGGATTCCTCATTGTTTTTGTGGATACAGACTACCTCTCTGATACACAACAGATACTTTTGCAGCTGTAAAAGTATTGTCAAACATATTTTTCCCATGTTATATTTATTTGTCTTACAGATACTGTGTCCAGTTTTTGAATAGGGACAGGTGTAATTTAGGAACGCGACTTAAGATTTTAGCTAAGGAGAGCTACAGGGATTCCTTTTCTAGAATAAGAAACCTGAAAACTTCACCTGATTCTCATATTGACCTTCCTCTTGCTCCCCCAGAGCCCCTAGTGCAGTATTTTTCAAACCATGGGTCGAGACCCACTACTGGGTCGTGGCATGTAAGGCGCTGGGTCACCTTGCTCTGGTCAGTACCGCCGACCGGGACGTTAAAAGTCCCATTGGTGGTGCTGTCCAGCTAAGGCATGCTAGTGCCTACCTTTTCCGACACCACGCTGTGTCCCGGAAGCGGCCAGCAGCAGATCCGGCTTCTAGGCAGGGGGGCCACGGGGCTCCATGCACTGCCCCTCCCCCGAGAACCGGCTCCAATGGGAACTGGGGGGGGGAGGGCAGTGCCCGCGGGCGAGAGTCACGCAGAGCTGCTTGCGTGCCTCCGCCTAGCAGCCAGACCTCCTGCTGGCCGCTTCCAGGGCGCAACGTGGTCCACAGTGCACCCCGGCTGCACTGCTGACTGGGAGCCGCCGGAGGTAAGTCCACGCCCCAATCCCCTGCCCCAGCCCTGAGCCTCCCCCAAACCTGGAATCCCTTCCTGCACCCCAAACCCCTCATGCCTGGTCCCACCCCAGAGCCTGCACCCCCCACCCAGAGCCCTGACACCCTCCCGCACCCTGAACCCCTCATTCCCGGCCCCACCCCGCAGCCCTCATCCCAACCCTCTTCCCCAGCCCTGAGCCCCTCCCACATCCCAAACCCCTCATCCCCAGCACTGTTGGGTCGCATGCATCAACAATTTTCTTCAACTGGGTCCCCAGAAAAAGAGTTTGAAAACCACTGCCCTAGTGGAGCAGTATTGGACCAGGGCTGCAGCTGGAAACACAGGAAGCTGCAGACAAATATACAAGGAAAAACAGGAGACTTCCCTGGCCCTTTTTAGGCAGACATGCCAACTCTCGCAAATTGATTATGAGAATTGTGATGTCTGAGTAAAATTAAGACTCCCTCATGTGCTCCTGATAGAACTCTCAAATGCCAGGATTTTTTTTTTCAGCTGCAGCACATTCTTAAAATGCGTTTCCAGTCAAAAAGGAGATACCCCACCCTGAACAAAGCAATGTGATTTCTCCATTGGGCAGTTACTTCCAAAGTACTTTGAGAGACCATGAGAATTCATTTACATATCAGATAAACAAAGCTATCAAGCCAACAAGTCCAGAGAAGAGACAATGTAGCTACACCCCAGCAGGGAAGAGAAACTTCCTCTGAGGTATAAAGAAGAGGGGAAGGGTAGAGCCCTTCAAGGACACAAAAATGTGGATCCGCATCTGATCTGCATCCGCCAGTATCAACCTGCGATCTGACTCTCGATCCTCTAACTGTCTTTTACCTGTATCCGCACCCGCAGCAGGCAGCCATCTCACAAGGGCTATGGGGGGGAGGGAGGAAGGGAGCGAGTGGGGTCTTGCAGGGAAGAGGCAGCGCGAGGGTGGAGACTGGGGGTAAGTGGCAGCGCGAGGGCGGGGTCTCGAGAAGAAGGGGCGGCGTGGGGGCAGGCTGGGGGAAGGAGCAGCGCATCGCATGCTGCTCCCGGGGGCTCGTGAGCAACGGTACATGGCCGCAGCAGTGCATGCTGCATCACAGTGGGGCGGAGGGGTGGGGTGCTGGGGCCCCGCCTGCTCCAATCGCTGTGTGGGGGCGGGCCCTGCTGCCCAGAAGCTGGTGAGCTGGGGCCAGGACTGAGTGTGGCCACTGCTGCCGGGCCATGGTGGGGATGCTGGCGCTACCCGAGGGTCCCAAGCTGCTGGACAGGAAGCGGCGTGGTGAGTGGGTGCTGGACAGCTCTGACTCCAATGTGCCGCCCAGCCCCAGCCACTGGCCCTGAGCGTGCTGCGCACCCCAGGCTGCCTGAGCTGGATGCCGCGGGGCAGGCGCCGCTGGTGAGTAGAGCCCTGTGTGGTTGTATCAGTTGTCAATCTCCTATCCGCAAGAATGGTCTGTGAATATCCATGGATTTTCATGGCTCTAGGGAAGGGCCAAACCTCAAATAAGCAATTGAATCAACTGGGGAAAAAATCCTGACATATGAGAGTTCTAAAAGTGAGGCTTAATTTTACTAAGAAATTCTGTCAGCCTCCCCGGGCACAGTCAGGGCTCCAACTGTCAGGTCCAGGCAGCTCTCCCCTGCCAGCCTGGGATGTGGGAGCACTTCCACAAGTCCTGGGGAGGCTGAAGAATCCTTAGGAGCAGAGGTGAGGCTGGGGACTGCAGGGGGCTGGAAGTTAGACAGATGAGGGCTGATGGGGTGGGGGGCTGTATTGATGGTGGGTTCTGAGCAGATGGGGTGAGTGCTGGGAGAGTGAACTGAGAGCAGTGGCGGTTGGTGGGGTAAGAGGGCTGAACTGATGGGGTGGTGATGATGGGGATTGAACTGGGGGGGGGGCGGAATGGGGGGGGGTGGGGGGGGGACAGAACTGATGGGGGGACTGGGATACAGGATCAATTGCTAGTCCAGAGATGGGCACAGGTGGGGTTGAGAGCTCCTACATTAGGGGCCAAAATGACCGTATCCAGTTA
>NW_020684075.1:0-2683 GCF_002925995.2 Terrapene triunguis
AAAGCTTATGCCCAAATAAATCTGTTAGTCTTTAAGGTGCCACCGGACTCCTTGTTGTTTTCATGGTAAGAGTGTAATTACACTGTAGTTATACGTTTTGGTACTGTAGCATCATATGTATTAATTACACAGGGCAGTGCTTTGATACTTTTAGTTATACTGAATAATATTTACTCCATAAATAGTCCCACTGGCTTCATTTGAACTATTTGTGAAGTTAACTACTACTCATTGTGAACAAGAGTATCAGAATATGGTCCGTAGTCTTGTAGTAAAGTTACAATATGCAAGAAAAACAATGTCACTGGAGTTGAACTGGTTATGGTGGACAATACATGTCCTTCATTTATATAGTTTTTCACAAAGGGCTCAGTTCTAAACTCTCACTGATTTTACATGAGTGTAATTTTATTGACTTCATTAAAGCTAGTCTTGATTTCCAATGGTCAGGGGGAAATAGGGAACAGAATATGAATATTACTGATGAAAGTGCTGAAATATATTTGTCTGTAGTAGTAGTTGCTGGCCTAGTTAAGGTTAATTTTTTATGAGTTAATTGTTTATTTGGAGACTGATATATTCATACAATATTTATATACAAATTAATGAGAATTAACATTTCTACATCACCTCATTTGAGAGGTTGCATGTTTAAATGTTTTAGATATAATACTCCTTTATAGTGCGTAGTTTTCTTAACTGCGTAATAACTGGTAGATAACCAGTGTAATAATATTCTATTAATTTTTACTATTAATATTATGTTATTAGCACTTTAATTATAGTAATTTGAATTTTTTTCTCGACAGAAATCTGAGAAAGGTACATTTAGTCAGGGCACCTGTAGATTGTAAAAATACATCCATTATAGAAAAAACGTAACTACTTTATAGTTGAACTGCCAATGAACTCAAGCTACAGAGAAATTATTGTTATTGGCATAACTAGGATGATAATGCTTTTATCTTCCAAGTAACAGAATTGTTAGAAGAAACACTTAATACACTCGACTGGCCAGATTCATCCCTGTCTTCATGCAGAGTGCAAGGCAGGGACCAAAAGGGCTGCCAGGTTGTGATTCCAACTCGAGTACACAATAAAGCAGCCTAAAAGTTTGCTCTTACTTAGCTCTTACTGCACTGACTTACAGGGGCCTCTGCACCACTGCAAAATAGCCAAAGCATACAAACCTCCTTGCTATGTCTCCTCTAGTCTCCAGCCCATCTCAGAGCACATCTCACATCCCCCTGCCTTGTGGGCTCCTGTGATGGAGATGCAGATCCCATTGGAAGCTCTCCTGTTGCTCAGAAGGTTGCGGGGGTGGGTGGGTAGGTGGGTTTTATGGCAGCTTTGTAGCCACTTTATGACTGCTCCTCCACTCTAATGTAGCTGCAGCACAGCTTTAAATTCCCTCTATATGTATAGAGAGTTCATTTGTTGTGCGCCATGGACGAGATTTTTCAGAAGTGTACTTTTGCACACACATAGGTGCCAGTGTACAAATACAAGTCAAGGTCTGTGTGGACAATTCCCAACTTTCCCACCTGTGTTTGTAGTCACACCAGTCAGGTGGACATGAAACTGTTGTGGAAGATTTTGGTCAGGAAATGCAATGCAACCATAGCGGTTAATATATGTAGGATTTTGTGGGAAGTACATCATTAGGAAGTATAACTTGAGTAGAACCACCATGTAACGACAGTTTAGTTAATACACCAGACCTGCCACATGTGACACCCTTTGTGTGACACTCACACATGCAATCACCCCTCCTGCATTGCCACTGCCCAGATTGAATGCCATGCATGAAGCTGGGCTCCCAGCAGGCAGGAAGCTTTGGGCTGCATTTTTTCCTGGTTGCCACGAGTGGCTGCAAGTGTGGCCTCTTTGCCTCCCCTCTGGCAGCTCCTCACTCCCCCTGCCTTTCCCAGATACGCAGAGCCCAGAAGAGAGAAGGGGGTGGCTGCAGTGGCTGTGTCAATGCCACCGCAGAGGAACTAAGAGAGGCTACCGGTGGGAAAGGGGGAACCAGAAGCTATTGGTGGAGCTAAGAGCTATTGCTGGGGAGGAAACAGAGGACAAGAACTATAGGGGGAGAAAGAGGGATACGGAACAGAGGAACTATTGAGGGGTAAGGGTCACAGGAGCTATTGGTGGGGAAAAGGGATGCAGGGGCTATTTGGCGGGAGCTAAAGGAGCAGAAACAAATGGAGGCACAGGAGCTATTGTGGGGAACAGGAGCTAACTGGGGACAGAATGTGGTGGGCTAATAGAGGGACTTGAGATAAATGAGGCAAATGCAAATCCACCCCAGGATTCCTCCTATCCAGAAAACACATCCCCTCAGATTCCCCAGATTATCACTTCCCCTCATTCTCCACAAACCCCTTGCACCTCTCTGCTGTGTGGTGCAAGGTATAAGGACCTGTCTCGCCCACACCACTACTCAGGGGAGCCTGTAAGGGGAAATCTAGTCTTTTGTCATGCGATGTTTTCAAAACCAATGATTATGATCATGGGCAACTTATCTTTAAATATGAAAATGAGAGAATGTGTGTAGAATGTCACACATGGAACTGCACACAACTTGCCCTGTAAACTTTTCGTAATTCAAACTAGTTTGCAAACCTTTACAGTCCTGAAGGTTGAAAGGTTCACAGAACCTATGAACTCCACTGGCTTT
>NW_020684076.1:0-3150 GCF_002925995.2 Terrapene triunguis
CCCGAGTCTCCCCAGAGCCCGGTACCCCGAGGTAGGCTGGCCGAGCCTACCCCGAGCGCGGTACCCCGAAGCGGACTGGCCGAGCCTGCCCCGAGCACGGTACCCCGAGGAGAGGCCCGAGCATCCCCCTGACCCGAGACCGGAGGAGCGGCCCGACCTAGACAGCCCTCAACACGCCGAGGAGCCCATGGTGTGGGACCCCGCTGCCGAGCCCAGCGAGGAGCAGGTACCGATGGAGGAGGAGGAGATGGGAAGTAGCCCGGGGATCGCAGACCCGGAACCGATGTCAGTGTGTTGCGGTCAGGATCCCCACTGACCCCGTGGCAGACGGTCTGCTGCGGATAGGGCCCCGGGCTGGAACACAGTGGAGTGGGTGGGCCTGTGTTCCCCCCTGCCACCCCCACGCCGGGTGGCAGTCTCCCCTCCTCCCTGCCAAAGGGTCTGGGCTCACTGACGTTGTTATTGCTCAGCCAGCTACAAGGACCTGAGCCCCTGGGCTACCTGACTCTGTTTGCTGCCCCGCCCTGACCAAGGGCCTGGGCTACCTGACTCTGTTTAGTGCCCGGTCCCGGCACAAGGACCTGAGCCTCCTGAACTATTGGTTGCTGCCCCCCGCCCTGACTAAGGGCCTGGGCTGCTAGACTTTGTTTGTGCTCAGCTCCTGAAGGAAGGACTGAGCTCAGCGATTGGGTTCTCGTCCAGCCCTGAGGCAAGGACTGGCGCCCAAAATCCCTATCCCTGAGTATTAGGTGCCCCGCCCTGAGCTAGGGTTTGGGGCCCATCTAACCGTGTGCTTTTGTTTAGCCCCTGCCTGAGGGGCGGAACCTCGAGACTTTTGGACCCCAAGGACCGATTTGGGGCGTGTAGTGACTCGGCCTGGCACCTGACGGCCCCTGAGGGGGCCCAGCTCCTGCACCGGACTATTACACGGGGGCTTTTTAAAAAATAATAATTGCAAAATGGTTTTTGAACAAAACAAGAAGTTGGAAAAACTGGAAAATTTCTACCAATGAAAAAACAAACAAAAACTACCCAAACACCAAAATTCCCCTCCCTCCCCCAAAAAACAATTCTTTTTCAGGGTTTGGTTGTTTGTGGAAGGAAAAAGACAAATGTTTTCACAGGAAATGAAGGGGAAATGAAAATGTTGCTAAATTTCCCACTCTAAAGACTGTGAAGTGCTCAGATATTATGGTAATGGGGACCATATTGGTACCTAAAATAGATAGCTGGAGGTCCCCCATCCAACTACTGACCCAACCTTTGCTTGGAGATCTGGGAGGATCACAGCACAAGCTAGTATAGTGGGATTCCCCCATTAAGTTTTACATCAAACACCAGAACACAAATGAATCTGTCCCTACAGAAATGCTGAAGGAAGAGATGTGGTGAGGAATGTTCAGGTCCCAGATCATTAGCAGAACATAGGTTTAGGCGTAAGTCATATATACATATCTGTGGCGGGGCCAGGCAACCCCGCCTTAGCCCAGAAGGAGTTAAGCCCCAGGGACTGACAGCGGAAGTCCCGCCTCCCTGGGTGGACTGGGCATGCTCCAAGTGCTATAGGAGTATAAAGGGAGGGAGACCGGCTCAGTCTGGGCTGGAGCCCGTAGGCGAAGGACCTGCCGGGGAAGCTCCTGCGGCGGACCAGCCACAGCCGGTGGCTACGCCGGGAAGAGACGCCGTCCACGGCCCGCCGGCGCCCCGGCGCTTAGAGGAGACCCAGGGGACGACCGAACTCGCCGAGCACCAAGTACCCGTCGACTCCTGGGAGACCCCAGCGGAGACTCTGGTAGGAAGGGACCCCGGGAGGGTGACAGAGTGGTACCTCTCCCCCCCCGGGAAGCTCAGCGTGTTTCGGTCGGAACCCCCCCGCTGAGCTGGTGAAAAAGCCTCACGCTACCCTCCTCCCGAGGGTTGCTTTTGGGACTCCGGCCGCTAGGCCACGCTACCCTCCACCCGAGGGTTGCTTTTGGGACTCCGGCCGCTAAGCCACGCTACCCTCCACCCGAGGGTTGCTTCCGGGACTCTGGCCAATAGGCCCTACCGCCCGGTAGCCGAGGGCTGTGTTCCAGACTCCTGCCGTTAGGCCGCGTCTCCTTGAGGAAAAGGGGACGTCATAGACTTTGCCCGCTAGGTTATACGGCCCTGAATTAAAGGGCTACTTGACAGACGGTGGCGGATAGTCCACGCCGCCCGCAACCTTAGGGGCGTGGACCATCACAATATCTATTACAGCAACGTTATTAAAAGCAATGTTCTCCATTATTTAACTTCTCTGAATTTCTCCACGTCCCTAACACCTAAAGCCAGAGGGCCTGAACGCAGGACTCACCAGCCTTTCCCATACACTGGGAAGTTGGCACGTATGGACTTAACAGAAGTCACTAGCATACCCTTCGCAGAGCACAGTGGGTTAGTAGTGGATGATCATAATCCAGCTGGTGCCCCCCAGTTTGCATGGCAGCTGGTGGTATGTGGATCAGTTGGGAGTTCCCCATGCAGCCATGCCACCTTGTGCACAGGGAAGGGGTCACCACAGTAAGAAGCAGAGTTCCTTCTGCTGGCTGCTACACCATGGCTATCGCAGAGTCTTCAGCGCTGCTCTCCTGGTCCAGGCCCACCCGGCGGATGGACGCCCTGTATTTCTGCCTTCCCAGCTCAATGACAGTTTCAATCTCGTCTGCAATGTCCTGGCGGCCACTCTCCTTCATGGCTGTGATCAGCTGCTCCACGCAGTTTTGGTCCTCAGAGTTTTGCTGGGCCCAGGAGAAGAGCATGTTCAGGATCTGACTATCCAGGTCCTCCCTGAGGAGAGCAAGAAGCACAGAAATAACAAACCCACCATCCCTCACAGCATTTACTTGAGCTTGTGACCGGGTCCAGACCCCAGAAAGTGCCATCATGCCACAGTAAGATGACTCAGTGGGACTATCTTCTCACTACCCAACCCTTAGTTTTCGGCTGAAAACCAAACTATTTTGATTTGACAATGCTGCCTCAATCTCCCATTCTTGTCAACAGTCTCAACTCCCTGGTCAGACTACATCTCCCAGGATGCACCAGAGTCTCCCTTCTTAAGAGAGATGGGGCAGTGCACCATGGGAGTCCCTAACCATGGTGCATGATGGGAGATATAATCCTGCCTGG
>NW_020684077.1:0-1287 GCF_002925995.2 Terrapene triunguis
TTAGCATTCACTATGTTAGGCATTCCTTCAGACTTCTCGGTGAAGACCGAAACAAAGAAGTCATTAAGCATCTCTGCCATTTCCAAGTTTCCTGTTACTGTTTCTCCCTCTTCACTAAGCAGTGGGCCTACCCTGTCTTTGGTCTTCCTCTTGCTTCTAATGTATTGATAAAAAGTCTTCTTGTTCCCCTTTATTCCCGTAGCTAGTTTGAGCTCATTTTGTGCCTTTGCCTTTCTAATCTTGCCCCTGCATTCCTGTGTTGTTTGCCTATATTCATCCTTTGTAATCTGTCCTAGTTTCCATTTTTTATATGACTCCTTTTTATTTTTTAGATCATGCAAGATCTCGTGGTTAAGCCAAGGTGGTCTTTTGCCACATTTTCTATCTTTCCTAACCAGCGGAATAGCTTGCTTTTGGGCCCTTAATAGTGTCCCTTTGAAAAACTGCCAACTCTCCTCAGTTGTTTTTCCCCTCAGTCTTGATTCCCATGGGACCTTACCTATCAGCTCTCTGAGCTTACCAAAATCCGCCTTCCTGAAATCCATTGTCTCTATTTTGCTGTTCTCCCTTCTACCCTTCCTTAGAATTGCAAACTCTATGATTTCATGATCACTTTCACCCAAGCTGCCTTCTACTTTCAAATTCTCAACGAGTTCCTCCCTATTTGTTAAAATCAAGTCTAGAACAGCTTCACCCCTAGTAGCTTTTTCAACCTTCTGAAATAAAAAGTTGTCTGCAATGCAGTCCAAGAATTTGTTGGATAGTCTGTGCCCCGCTGTGTTATTTTCCCAACATATATCCGGATAGTTGAAGTCCCCCATCACCACCAAATCTTGGGCTTTGGATGATTTTGTTAGTTGTTTAAAAAAAGCCTCATCCACCTCTTCCACCTGGTTAGGTGGCCTGTAGTAGACTCCTAGCATGACATCACCCTTGTTTTTTACCCCTTTTAGCCTAACCCAGAGACTCTCAACACTTCCGTCTCCTATGTCCATCTCTACCTCAGTCCAAGTGTGTACATTTTTAATATATAAGGCAACACCTCCTCCCTTTTTCCCCTGTCTATCCTTCCTGAGCAAGCTGTATCCATCCACACCAACATTCCAATCATGTGTATTATCCCACCAAGTTTCAGTGATGCCAACAATGTCATAGTTGTATTTATTTATTAGCACTTCCAGTTCTTCCTGCTTATTACCCATACTTCTCGCATTTGTATATAGGCATCTAAGATACTGGTTTGATCTTTCCTCCCGGTTTTGTCCTGACCCTCCTTTCTCTCTGCCA
>NW_020684078.1:0-2386 GCF_002925995.2 Terrapene triunguis
TGGACAGAAAAGCTGAACCTGCCCCCGTTTCTTTACCCAGTTCATTTGGACTATCCTCTCCAGTTACATACCCCCTTCACCCCCTTCCCCTTCCCAAAAAATAAAATCATTTCGATTTTGTTAATGAACACCGTTGTCTGTATTGCTGTTTTCGCGGGAATATTTTAAACCGGGGACGCAGACTGTGGCGGGGGGCGGGTTCAGTGTTCTGATGCAAATGATGCTTCTAAACTCCCGGAATGACAGGCTCCGCACTGGTGGACTGGTTATTTCAATGGAGAACATGAAAAACACCTCCCAGACTGACCAGGGTAACCAGTGACTGCACTGTGTATGTGTCCTGATGCTGGACCTGACACCGCCTCTGTACCCTGCTAAAGGTCACTGTCCTGTCCAATTACCAAGCCCCTTCCCCCCCTCCAGACAGACTCTCCCTCAAAAGAACCTGACTGAAACAGTAATGGAGAGAAACAAACATTTTATTGCGAACCAGACATGAAACGTGGGGTGTGAAACTTGGACGGGGGCTTCTGTGAGGTGGGTGGGAAAGGACTTATGAAATTTTGGGGAATGTCAGCCTTCTAGTGCTAGAGCAGTCTGCAGGGGTTGACTGAAAGTTTTAACGGCCCTTGCCGCCCCTCCTTCTTTGGAGTTTGGGTGAGGGTGGTGTGGGACTTGGTGGCGGGTGAGGGCGGTTACAGATAGACTGCAGCGGGGCTCTGTCCTCCTGCCTCCGGTCTTGCAGAACATCCACAAGGCGCCGGAGCGTGTCCGTTTGCTCCCTCATTAGTCCAAGCAGCTTTTCAGTAGCCTGTTGGTCCTCCTGACGCCACCTCTCCTCCCGTTCCATGACTGCTCGGTGCATTTGTGACAAGTTCTCCCTCCACTGTGTCTGCTGGGCTGCCTGGGCTCGGGAGCATCCCATTAGTTCTGAGAACATGTCTTCACGCGTCTTCTTCTTCCTCCGCCTAATCTGCGCTAGCCTCTGGGAGTGTGCTGACAGGCTGGGTTGGGAGACAGTCGCAGATGTGTCTGTGTGAATTGTGAAAAGGGAGTGAATTCCTGAGACAGATAAATGAAATTGTATACAAAGAACCTAGTCTTTCTCTGTGAACAAGACCATGCACTGAACCTCTCACATGCGCACTCAGGACAAGGTCGAATTTTCGGCCGTCGCCTTCAGTGCCTGTGGACTTGCGGAGGTCTTGGAGTGTTCAGAGAACTGTGGCTGGAGACCTGAACTTCTGGAGCGGGCAATAATGGTAAGCCGCAGACTTGTGGCTGCTTAAAACTCCAGCAGTAGCACTGGCCTCCTTTCACATTGAAAGCAATGCCAGTCTCTGCTGCCAGCAATCAGGACAGCATCAACTCTGCCCCTGTCCCACCCCCTCGCGGCTGTCCCAGGGAAAGATCCCTGTATGCTGCCCCTCTCCCTCCACCGCGTGGCTGTAAAGCAGTCCCAATACTAACAGTCCCCTCCCTAATTCAAAGCAGGGCGTCATGAGCGACATCACCCTCCTGAGGATCCCGGACACCCAGAGAGAACGCATGCTGCGGGAAAGCATGCAGAAACCGGGGCCGTATGCCGCCATGCTATGTCGGGCCATGATCCCCGAGTACCTGATTGTGGCATGGAGGGGACATGTCTGCTACCACGGAGGGCCCACTAAGATCGCCCTACCCCGGAACCTGATCAACAGGCTTGAGCTCTACCTCCACGAGACCTACGAGGAGTTCTCCTACGAGGATTTCTCGTCGATCCCCGGCCACATTGACCGGATTTTCGCGTAGGTGCACTGGGACTTTGGAGTGGAGCGTCTTGGGCCTGGGAATCATGTAGTAACGGACATTGTGAAATTTTTTTAAAATACTTGGGACTAAATTGAGAAGAGCCTAAGACAGAGAAATCATGAAAACCCATTTGTTACCTTTGTAAATATTCCTGTTTTGTACCTGATTATTTTTTTACTAGTTTACAGCACTTTTATAAATATACATTGTTAATAGTATAAATATTACCGTTCTGTTTTAAATAAATGTTTACATGTTTACAGCACTTACTGCTTGATCCTTCCCCTGATTCTGTGTCCGGGGTAAGGGATGGGGACGGTTGGTACGGGATCTCGGTAAGGGTGATGAAGAGCTCCTGGCTGTCGGGGAAATCAGCGGTGCCAGCGCTGTCGACTGCCTCGTCCTCCTCATCTCCTTCTTCATCTTCCCCGTCCGCTGTCATGTCCGACGAGGAACCGGCCGCGGACATGATCCCATCCTCGGAGTCCACGGTCAGGGGTGGGGTAGTGGTGGCGGCCGCTCCCAGGATGGAATGCAGTGCCTCGTAGAAACGGGATGTGTGGGGCTGGGATCCGGAGCGTCCGTTAGCCTCTTT
>NW_020684079.1:0-1488 GCF_002925995.2 Terrapene triunguis
TAATCCTCAGTGGGATCAGAGGATAATGGCCTGTAGAATGTGGTGTTGGAGAGCTGTCTAGCAGCCTCTTGGTCATATTCCAATTTATTCATGATGACGACAGCACCTCCTTTGTCAGCCTTTTTGATTATGATGTCAGAGTTGTTTCTGAGGCTGTAGATGGCGTTGTGTTCAGCATGGCTGAGGTTATGGGGCAAGTGATGTTGCTTTTCCACAATTTCAGCCTTTGCACGTTGACGGAAGCAATCTATGTAGAAGTTCAGTCTGTTGTTTCGACCGTCCAGAGGAGTCCACGCAGATTCCTTTTTTTTTTTTGTAGTGCTGGTAGGGGGGATTCTGTGGGTTAGTATGCTGTTCAGAGGTATGTTGGAAATATTCTTTGAGTCGGAGACGTCGAAAGTAGGATTTTAGGTCACTGCAGAACTGTATCATGTCTTCACCGAGAAGTCTGAAGGAATGCCTAACCTAGTGAATGCTAATGGGAAGGGGGTAGGTTTAGCAGATAAAATAAAAAAAGAACAAGTTAAAAATCACTTAGAAAAGTTAGATGCCTGCAAGTCACCAGGGCCTGATGAAATGCATCCTAGAATACTCAAGGAGCTAATAGAGGAGGTATCTGAGCCTCTAGCTATTATCTTTGGAAAATCATGGGAGACGGGAGAGATTCCAGAAGACTGGAAAAGGGCAAATATAGTGCCCATCTATAAAAAGGGAAATAAAAATGACCCAGGAAACTACAGACCAGTTAGTTTAACTTCTGTGCCAGGGAAGATAATGGAGCAAGTAATTAAGGAAATCATCTGCAAACACTTGGAAGGTGGTAAGGTGATAGGGAACAGCCAGCATGGATTTGTAAAGAACAAATCATGTCAAACCAATCTGATAGCTTTCTTCGATAGGATAACGAGTCTTGTGGATAAGGGAGAAGCTGTGGATGTGGTATACCTAGACTTTAGTAAGGCATTTGATACAGTCTCGCATGATATTCTTATCGACAAACTAGGCAAATACAATTTAGATGGGGCTACTATAAGGTGGGTGCATAACTGGCTGGATAACCGTACTCAGAGAGTTGTTATTAATGGTTCCCAATCCTGCTGGAAAGGCATAACGAGTGGGGTTCCACAGGGGTCTGTTTTGGGACTGGCTCTGTTCAATATCTTCATTAACGACTTAGATATTGGCATAGAAAGTACGCTTAAGATTGCGGATGATACCAAACTGGGAGGGATTGCAACTGCTTTGGAGGACAGGGTCATAATTCAAAATGATCTGGACAAATTGGAGAAATGGTCTGAGGTAAACAGGATGAAGTTTAACAAAGACAAATGCAAAGTGCTCCACTTAGGAAGGAACAATCAGTTTCACACATACAGAATGGGAAGAGACTGTCTAGGAAGGAGTACGGCAGAAAGGGATCTAGGGGTTATAGTGGACCACAAGCTAAATATGAGTCAACAGTGTGATGCTGTTGCAAAAAAAGCAAAC
>NW_020684080.1:0-1765 GCF_002925995.2 Terrapene triunguis
TAATAGTTTTTTGCCTTTTGTTTCATAATAAATTTTATTTATATAACCCTTTTGCTGATTTTTAAAGTGTTACATAAACAGGACAGGTGAAATATTATCATGTAAAGCAACCATAAACACATGAAAAGACCTAGGTTTACAATTTACGATTAAAACTCTACTATCTACACAATATACATAGACATAAAATGTAAAAACTTAAATATCTTAGAAACAGTAGCCAATCAGTTGTTTTAATTGTCATATTTGAATTCAGCACATCAAAATACATAATAAATAGCACATTTTATCTCTGAAGCAGACGACTTCTCAAAAATTGTAGACCAGTGTAATTAGTGAGCGTGTTTTGCAGGCAACTGCAGCCCTACTCCACCTGCCTTTGGGTGTTTGGCAACTGAACATCACTGGTTCCGTTGCCCAAGAGGAACAGGGGCTGGGGGATGGGACCCCCATAGGCAGTGCAGAGCTGAGGTCAGCATGACTCCCTGTTGCATCTTTCACTGTTTGAATAACAAACATGATAGGAAGAAACCACACGGACTCAATGGGGGTCCAAATAACCATGTTTATAACTTCATACTACTTGCACAGCCTAGATACATATAAACAGTGCAGTTCTGCTGGGGTCTGAAAATATAGAAGACAGCGAGGGCTGCAAGATGGTTCACAAATTATTTAAAATATATTAAATCAAGTCCTATGCAGTGCACTTCCTGATTGGTGGTAGATGCAGGAAGTGGGTGGGAGCAGGGCAGGAAAGGGTGAGGGAGTGCTACACAGATTCTTCCATGCAAATCGTTTGCTTGGGGTGTATTAAGGCCATGACTCTCCGGGCTGCAGTGATTGCTACTGAATGCCCCTTATAACTCCCCATGCAGCCATCTTCAACCCAACAAAGCAATATGGGCTGGGTGCTGAGTTTCGGATTTGGGCCTTGATGCTTACTAATAATGGCAAACACCAGAAAGAATTTGAAGAAAAGCAACACACTTTCTTTACTCCTGTTCCTTATCCTTGTAGAAATCACCTCTACTGGAATAAATTAATTTAATAAGTTGAGGAAGCTCTGATAAGCAAAACAGGTAATCCTTATGAAAGGTATTAATGCAACATTGTCAAGAACATCATGCCTAAGTCAAAAGGATCAGTTCTCTTAACTGATGTCCGGATATTAAGGTAGGACTAATGCTCAGAGCACTCCTCACTCTGCTATCATATAACTAAAGATGGTGAATCTTGCTCAGATAAGGGGCTTAATGTCTCTTTACCTTTGAAGGTTCATCCATAATTAACTGTTGTCATTCATTTTGAAATCCATTAAACATACAAGGTTTCCTTGGAGGTGTCTATAAATGTATTGACCAATTCTAGGCCCACTTAGTTTGCTAAAAGGAAGGGGACCATTTCCTTTTGTAGGATATAGGGACGGGCTAGTATCTCTTTGTGGCAGTTTCCACATGGTTTGCCTTTAAGCCAACAATCATTTGCATTGTGAGGCTGTGGGTTTTCATGGTGGGAAACATTCTTTGAGTGTTGTCCATGTTGTGCTTTCTGCTTGAGCCCCTCCAGTTAATTTTTTGCACAGATCAAATGATGCTGTTACAGTTCTCAAGCATCTGTAGTAGCTCTCTCCTTTGAAACAGCAATGTCTAGTGCAGGGGTCGGCAACGTTCGGCACGCGGCTCACCAGGGTAAGCACCCTGGTGGGCCAGACCAGTTTTATTTACCTGCTGACGCGGCAGGTTCGGCCGATCACAGCCCCCAC
>NW_020684081.1:0-2683 GCF_002925995.2 Terrapene triunguis
GTGGGAGACCTGTGCGACATCGCGGTCATCACGCACGCCTTCCGCCTTCTGACCTGCCCAGACGCTAAGGTGAGGAACGTTGCGACGACCGCCCTGCGCGCCGTCATCGGGAAGCGAATCGGCAGACCTCCCTCCAACCGAGATGTAGCCACCTTCCTGAGCGGCTCCCTGGACAGCGAATTCGCCCGGGACGGGGGCGACATCGCCTCGCTGTTGTCCCGCACCCGCATTGCCACATGCCGACTGGGAAAGCGACTGGGCTGCCGCTGGGTATGGAGCGAGCAACGTCAGGAGCTGGGAGTCCTGGTGCCGCGGATCGGGACAGAGGACAACACCATCGTCAGCACTGGAGCCAGAGGCGTGATGGAGAAGTCCCTGAAGGCCGCCGTCCACGCGCTCTACGTGGACACCCTGAGGAAAAAACCTGACCAGGGTAAGGCCTTCGAGGTGACCAGCAAGTGGGACTCCAGCAACCACTTTCTCCCTGCGGGCAGCTTCACCCGATTCACTGACTGGCGGTTCATACACCGTGCCCGAGTGAACTGCATCCCTCTCAATGGAGCCGTCCACCACAGGAACCGGGACAAGCGCTGCAGAAAGTGCGGCTACACCCTGGAGAACTTGCCCCACGTCCTGTGCAGCTGCAAGCCCCACGGACAAGGATCGGAAAAAGATCATCCTCGTTGATGTGACGATCCCATTTGAGAATAGGACCCCAGCCTTCCGTGAAGCCCGAGCCCGCAAGCTCGAAAAGTACGCTCCCCTTGCTGACACCCTACAGACTAAGGGCTACGAGGTGCACATCGACCCTCTGCTCGTTGGGGCCCTGGGTGCCTGGGACCCATGTAACGAACGCGTACTGAGGACCTGTGGGGTGGGCCGTCATTACGCACGGCTCATGAGACGCCTAATGGTTTCGGACACTATTCGTTGGTCCCGGGACATCTACACAGAGCACATCACCGGCCACCGCCAATACCGAGAGTGAGCCGGGGAGACCTCGTGCACCCGCAAGGGGGAAGAGACCTATAAACCCCCCTGCTGGACTCTATCCCCTGAGCCCACCCAACCGAACTGAATCCCACCACGTGAGGGTCACCCCATCCCCATTACCCTGCCTGCTTAATTATACCCATGACTGTCTGTACTTTCTGTATGGGTGATTGACCCTCACCGCTTATCGGCTGTTTCCTGATCCCGCCCACCAGTTACCGCCCCCCCCCCACCGCATTGGGGACATTGCAGTCTGTATATATTATGTGTGCTGCCCAACCCCAAAACACTAACATCCCCCCTATACTCTGTATGTTACCCCCAATGACCAATAACTGACGCCTCAAATTTTCTGTATTGTTTATTTTTCAAATATTCTCTAATAAAATTTAAATCTCGATTTTATCAGTTTAATCATCTCTATTATCTGATAAACTGCTACACTGATGATACACTGATGCAATATATCTGCTACTCTAAACAAGAGTTATTGGAATGCATCCTACTGCTCCTAAAACACAGCCCAAACCGCTGGCCACTACTCCAGTGGGTCACCGCCACCGCCTTGCACAAACTCCCAGCCGCTACCACCGATTCTACCGAAAGTGGTCCTCAAAGCGCTTCCCCGAAAAAGACCCCTGGGGTTTCCAAGCCACGGCGAACCAGCAGCTGCAGAGGAAAGAGCGAGCGCGGAAAAGACCCCCCAGATGCTGCCGCAGGAAGCTCCCACATCCCGAGACCAGCCTGCAGGGACATCACGGAGAGGAGGAACATCCACCCCGCTCCTCAGCCACCGAGAGGTCACCCCGCCGTGGTCCTGCCGCCGGTAGACTCTCCGGCCGACCGCCCGCAGCTGCAGCGACCAGGAGTCTGCCCTGCCGTACTTCTGCCGCCAGGGAAGCCCCGCGCCGATGGCCAGCTGCAGGGAGCCCGCCGGACCACCCGCCTGTTGCGGACCGCTCGCCTACAGCTGCGGCCGCTGAGAGATGGCCCCCCCGCGCCCCTGCCGCCGGAGAACCCTACTGCCCAGCTGCTGCTCCTCCCGCCAGGGGACCGCTTCCTCGGGTCCCAGCCGCCTGGGAAACCCTCCGTCACCCAGCTGCTGCTCCGGATGCCGGGTAAGTGCCCCACGGAGCCCCAGGACCTACCTGCACGTGGGGACTCTCCCGCAGCCCCCCCACCGCCCATGCCGCCGAGGGACCCCTGCCCCGCGTCCCAGCCGCTGCCCCATGTGCAGACTGGGGACCCCAGCGGCGTGCTCCAGCCGCCGCCACTGCCCGGGATGCCGAGTGACCCCTGCCCCGCGTCCCAACCACTGCCCCATGTGCAGACTGGGGACCCGGGCGGCGTGCTCCAGCCGCCGCCGCCCGGGACGCCGAGTGACCTCAGCTCCGCTCCCCGGCTGCTGCTACCCGAGCAGCCCGGGGACCCCTGCCCTGCTCCCTGGCTGCCACTGCTCAAGCAGACCGGGGAACTCTGCGGCGTTCTCCGGCCGCCGCCTGGGACGCCGGGGGACCCCTGCCCCGCGCCCTGGCCGCTGCCCCCTGGGCAGCCCGGAGAGCCACGTGGCACGCTCTGGCCTCTGCTGCCGGGGCCGCTGGGAGACCCATGCCCCGCTCCTTGGCCGCTGTGGCCCGAGCTGCTGCTGCTCGGGCCACCATGGAACCCCTGCCCCACTCCCCGGCTGCCG
>NW_020684082.1:0-1026 GCF_002925995.2 Terrapene triunguis
TGTCAGCATTCACAGACCACAGTAAGAACAGACCCAGTTCGTCACACACAGCGAGTGAGTAAGCTTCTCCACCTCCCCTTGAGACGGCCAAAAGCACACTCCACCACCATTCTGCACTTGCTCAGCCGGTAGTTGAACAATTCTTTTTCTGTGTCCAGGGCGCCAGTATAGGGCTTCATGAGCCAGGGCATTAGCGGGTAGGCTGGGTCCCCGAGGATCACTGTAGGCATCTCCACATCCCCAACAGTTATCTTGTGGTCCGGGAAGTAAATACCTTCCTGCAGCCGTCTAAACAGACCAGAGTTCCTGAACACGCGAGCGTCATGAACCTTGCCCGGCCATCCGACGTAGATGTTTGTAAACCGTCCCCGATGGTCCACCAGTGCTTGCAGCACCATTGAAAAGTAGCCCTTTCTATTGATGTACTGGCTGGCCTGGTGGCCCGGTCCCAGGATAGGGATGTGAGTCCCATCGATAGCCCCACCGCAGTTTGGGAATCCCATCGCGGCAAAGCCATCTATGATGGCCTGCGCGTTTCCCAGGGTCACTACCTTTGACAGCAGTACCTTGACGATTGCCTTGGCTACTTGCATGACAACAACCCCCACGGTAGATTTGCCCACGCCAAAGTGGTTCGCGACTGACCGGTAGCTGTCCGGCGTTGCAAGCTTCCAGAGGGCTATGGCCACTCGCTTCTGGACAGTCAGGGCTGCTCGCATGCGGGTGTCCTTGCGCTTCAGGGCAGGGGACAGCAACTCACAAAGTTCCAGGAAAGTCCCCTTCCGCATGCGAAAGTTTCGCAGCCACTGGGATTCATCCCAGACCTGAAGCACTATGCGGTCCCACCAGTCCGTGCTTGTTTCCCGGGCCCAGAATCGCCGTTCAACAAAATCCACATGCCCCATTGCCACCGTGATGTCCTGGGCGCTGGGGCTCGTGGTTTCTGACAGCTCTGTGCTACTCTCCGACTTCAGGCCCTCACGGCGGTGCCGTAGCCTCCTCGCCTGATTTCTCTGCATCTGCCTC
>NW_020684083.1:0-2247 GCF_002925995.2 Terrapene triunguis
TTCTTCTTCCTCCGCCTAATCTGCGCTAGCCTCTGGGAGTGTGCTGACAGGCTGGGTTGGGAGACAGTCGCAGATGTGTCTGTGTGAATTTTAAAAAGGGAGTGAATTCCTGAGACAGATAAATGAAATTGTATACAAAGAACCTAGTCTTTCTCTGTGAACAAGACCATGCACTGAACCTCTCACATGCGCACTCAGGACAAGGTCGAATTTTCGGCCGTCGCCTTCAGTGCCTGTGGACTTGCGGAGGTCTTGGAGTGTTCAGAGAACTGTGGCTGGAGACCTGAACTTCTGGAGCGGGCAATAATGGTAAGCCGCAGACTTGTGGCTGCTTAAAACTCCAGCAGTAGCACTGGCCTCCTTTCACATTGAAAGCAATGCCAGTCTCTGCTGCCAGCAATCAGGGCAGCATCAACTCTGCCCCTGTCCCACCCCCTCGCGGCTGTCCCAGGGAAAGATCCCTGTATGCTGCCCCTCTCCCTCCACCGCGTGGCTGTAAAGCAGTCCCAATACTAACATTCCCCTCCCTAATTCAAAGCAGGGCGTCATGAGCGACATCACCCTCCTGAGGATCCCGGACACCCAGAGAGAACGCATGCTGCGGGAAAGCATGCAGAAACCGGGGCCGTATGCCGCCATGCTATGTCGTGCGATGATCCCGGAGTACTTGATTGTGGCGTGGAGGGGACATGTCTGCTACCACGGAGGGCCCACTAAGATCGCCCTACCCCGGAACCTGATCAACAGGCTTGAGCTCTACCTCCACGAGACCTACGAGGAGTTCTCCTACGAGGATTTCTCGTCGATCCCCGGCCACATTGACCGGATTTTCGCGTAGGTGCACTGGGACTTTGGAGTGGAGCGTCTTGGGCCTGGGAATCATGTAGTAACGGACATTGTGAAATTTTTTTAAAATACTTGGGACTAAATTGAGAAGAGCCTAAGACAGAGAAATCATGAAAACCCATTTGTTACCTTTGTAAATATTCCTGTTTTGTACCTGATTATTTTTTTACTAGTTTACAGCACTTTTATAAATATACATTGTTAATAGTATAAATATTACCGTTCTGTTTTAAATAAATGTTTACATGTTTACAGCACTTACTGCTTGATCCGTCCCCTGATTCTGTGTCCGGGGTAAGGGATGGGGACGGTTGGTAGGGGATCTCGGTAAGGGTGATGAAGAGCTCCTGGCTGTCGGGGAAATCAGCGGTGCCAGCGCTGTCGACTGCCTCGTCCTCCTCATCTCCTTCTTCATCTTCCCCGTCCGCTGTCATGTCCGACATGATCCCATCCTCGGAGTCCACGGTCAGGGGTGGGGTAGTGGTGGCGGCCGCTCCCAGGATGGAATGCAGTGCCTCGTAGAAACGGGATGTGTGGGGCTGCGATCCGGAGCGTCCGTTAGCCTCTTTGGTTTTTTGGTAGCCTTGTCTCAGCTCCTTGATTTTCACGCGGCACTGCGTTGCATCCCGGCTGTAGCCTCTCTCTGCCATGGCTTTGGAGATCTTCTCGTAGATCTTAGCATTCCTTCTTTTGGAGCGCAGCTCTGAAAGCACGGACTCATCGCCCCACACTGCGATGAGATCCAAGACTTCCCGATCAGTCCATGCTGGGGCCCTCTTTCTATTGGATTGCACGGCCATCTCTGCTGGAGAGCTCTGCATAGTTGCCACTGCTGCTGAGCTCCCCTCGATGTCCAAAGAGGAACTGAGATTCAAACTGCCCAGACAGGAAAATGAAAATGAATTCAAATTTTCCCGGGGGTGTGGCTGGTCAGAGCATCCGAGCTCGGACTGCTGTCCAGAGCGTCAACAGAGTGGTGCACTGTGGGATAGCTCCCGGAGCTATTACCGTCGATTTCCATCCACACCTAGCCTAATTCGATATGGCCATGTCGAATTTAGCGCTAATCCTCTCGTTGGGGAGGATTACAGAAATCGATTTAAAGAGAGCTTTATGTCGAACTAAATGGCTTCCTGGTGTGGACGGGTGCAGGGTTAATTCGATATAACGGCGCTAAAGTCGACATAAAAGCCTAGTGTAGACCAGGCCTTAGAGTGATTAAGCCCTGTTTTTTATTTGATCTTGAAGTTGGGATATCCTAGTGCATTAGTGTTCTAAATCTACAGAAGTGTATTTTTGGTACCTTCCCAAGTCCATGGACACTAATATTACTATCATAAAAGTAAGTCAAACTATATGATTCTGAACAGACACAGGAACAGCATGCTGAGTTAAAAGATG
>NW_020684084.1:0-2934 GCF_002925995.2 Terrapene triunguis
ATTAGAGCATAAGCTTTCGTGGGCTACAACCCACTTCTTCGGATGCATATTGAGTGAAACATATCGAGGAGATATATATATACACACATACAGAGAGCATGAACAGGTGGGAGTTGTCTTACCAACTCTGAGAGACCAATTAAGTAAGAGAAAAAAAACTTTTGAAGTGATAATCAAGGTAGCCAAGTACAGACAGTTTGATAAGAAGCAAGTGTGAGAATACTTACAAGGGGAGATAGATTCAATGTTTGTAATGGCTCAGCCATTCCCAATCCCTATTTAACCCTGAGTTGATTGTGTCTAGTTTGCATATCAATTCCAGCTCAGCAGTCTCTCGTTGGAGTCTGTTTTTGAAGTTTTTCTGTTTTAAGATAGCCACCCGCAGGTCTGTCATAGAATGGCCAGACAGGTTAAAGTGTTCTCCCACTGGTTTTTGAGTATTATGATTCCTGATGTCAGATTTGTGTCCATTAATTCTTTTGCGTAGAGACTGTCCGGTTTGGCCAATGTACATGGCAGAGGGGCATTGCTGGCACATGATGGCATATATCACATTGGTAGATGTGCAGGTGAACGAGCCCCTGATGTTATGGCTGATGTGATTAGGCCCTATGATGGTGTCACTTGAATAGATATGTGGACAGAGTTGGCATCGGGCTTTGTTACAAGGATAGGTTCCTGGGTCAGTGTTTTTGTTCAGTGATGTGTGGTTGCTGGTGAGTATTTGCTTTAGGTTGGGGGGTTGTCTGTAAGCAAGGACAGGTCTGTCTCCCAAGATCTGTGAGAGTAAAGGATCATCTTTCAGGATAGGTTGTAGATCTCTAATGATGCGCTGGAGAGGTTTTAGTTGGGGGCTGAAGGTGACAGCTAGTGGTGTTCTGTTATTTTCTTTGTTGGCCCTGTCTTGTAGGAGGTGACTTCTGGGTACTCGTCTGGCTCTGTCAATCTGTTTTTTCACTTCAGCAGGTGGGTATTGTAGTTTTAAGAATGCTTGATAGAGATCTTGTAGGTGCTTGCCTCTATCTGAGGGATTGGAGCAAATGCGGTTATATCTTAGAGCTTGGCTGTAGACAATGGATCGTGTGGTGTGTCCTGGATGGAAGCTGGAGGCATGTAGGTAAGTGTAGCGGTCAGTAGGTTTCCGGTACAGGGTGGTATTTATGTGACCATCGCTTATTAGCACAGTAGTGTCCAGGAAATGGACCGCTTGTGTGGATTGATCTAGGCTGAGGTTGATGGTAGGATGGAAATTATTGAAATCATGGTGGAATTCCTCAAGGGCTTCTTTTCCATGGGTCCAGATGATGAAGATGTCATCAATGTAGCGCAAGTAGAGTAGGGGCGTTAGGGGACGAGAGCTAAGGAAGCGTTGTTCTAAGTCCGCCATAAAAATGTTGGCATACTGTGGGGCCATGCGGGTACCCATAGCAGTGCTGCTGACTTGAAGGTATATATTGTCCCCAAATGTGAAATAGTTGTGGGTGAGGACAAAGTCACAGAGTTCAGCCACCAGGTTAGCTGTGACATTATTGGGGATACTGTTCCTGATAGCTTGTAGTCCATCTTTGTGTGGAATATTGGTGTAGAGGGCTTCTACGTCCATAGTGGCCAGGATGGTGTTTTCTGGAAGATCACCGATGGATTGTAGTTTCCTCAGGAAGTCAGTAGTATCTCGAAGATAGCTGGGAGTGCTGGTAGCGTAGGGTCTGAGGAGAGAGTCCACATAACCAGACAAGCCTGATGTTAGGGTGCCAATGCCTGAGATGATGGGGCGTCCAGGATTTCCAGGTTTATGGATCTTGGGTAGCAAATAGAATGTCCCTGGTCGGGGTTCTAGGCATGTATCTGTACAGATTTGTTCCTGTGCTTTGTCAGGGAGTTTTTTTAGCAGATGGTGTAGTTTCTTTAGGTAATCCTCAGTGGGATCAGAGGATAATGGCTGGTAGAATGTGGTGTTAGAGAGCTGTCTAGCAGCCTCTTGGTCATATTCCAATTTATTCATGATGACGACAGCACCTCCTTTGTCAGCCTTTTTGATAATGATGTCAGGGTTGTTTCTGAGGCTGTAGATGGCGTTGTGTTCAGCATGGCTGAGGTTATGGGGCAAGTGATGTTGCTTATCCACAATTTCAGCCTTTGCACGTTGACGGAAGCAATCTATGTAGAAATCCAGTCTGTTGTTACGACCGTCCGGAGGAGTCCACGCAGAATCCTTTTTTTTGTAGTGCTGGTAGGGGGGATTCTGTGGGTTAGTATGCTGTTCAGAGGTATGTTGGAAATATTCTTTGAGTCGGAGACGTCGAAAGTAGGATTCTAGGTCACCGCAGAACTGTATCATGTTCGTGGGTCTGGAGGGACAAAAGGAGAGGCCCCGAGATAGGACAGACTCTTCTGCTGGGCTAAGAGTATAGCTGGAAAGGTTAACAATATTGCTGGGTGGGTTAAGGGAACTACTGTTGTGGCTCCTTGTGGCATGTAGCAGTTTAGATAGTTTAGTGTCCTTTTTCCTTTGTAGAGAGGCAAAGTTTGTCTTGTAAATGGCTTCTCTAGTTTTTGTAAAGTCTATCCATGAGGAAGTTTGTGTGGAAGGTTGGTTTCTTATGAGAGTATCCAGTTTTGAGAGCTCATTCTTAATCTTTCCCTGTTTGTTGTATAGGATGCTGATCAGGTGGTTTCGCAGTTTCTTTGACAGTGTCTGACACAGTCTCTCAGCATAGTCTGTGTGATATGTAGATTGTAATGGATTTTTTACCTTTAGTCCTTTTGGTATGATGTCCATCTGCTTGCATTTGGAAAGGAAGATGTCTGTCTGTATCTGTACGAGTTTTTTCATGAAGTTGATGGATTTCCACTCCATACGGCTAAATGCAGTGCCTTGCATAATGACAGGTTTCAGAGTAGCAGCCGTGTTAGTCTGTATCCGCAAGAAGAACA
>NW_020684085.1:0-2286 GCF_002925995.2 Terrapene triunguis
AGAAGGGACCAGCCCCTTCACCAGAGCCTAACAGGTCCTTCTTTATTTGATAGAGTTACAGGGGAGGGTTGAGGGTTGTTCCTGGGCGGCTAGCGGGGCTGTTTTGGAGCTTTGATTTATTGCCTTCTTTTAATGTTTTATCTAATACAGAGTATCTGGAGAGACATTTCCCTCCGTGCTTTACATACAATTTTGTTGTAAACCCTCAGTTGAAGAGTGTCATGTTCACGGTCATGTTCAGGGAAGGGCAGAGGCTGGTGGCGGAGGAAGGTCTCCCAGCTTAAGAACGGCCAGGTCTGTGTTTCAAGTGAACGTATCAGTATTTACGACTGCATTGCCCCCTAGACACGTGTGATAAATGAAGGTGGGGGTAGCTCCCTTTTATGGACACCCAGCCAGCCAGTTAGCTATAAAATCCCTGTTAGTAGCTGTTCTCTACTTGCTTTATCTGTAAAGGGTTAAAAAGTCCATAGGTAAAAGGAAGCGAGTGAGCACCTGACCAAAAGAGTCCATGGGAAGGCTAGAACTTTTTAAAATTGGGAAAAAACTTTTCCTTTGTATGTCTGTATTTGTTCTCCCGGAAAGCAGGGACGGGGCTGGAACTAGGCTGTAAAAGCTTGTGCCAGGTATGAAAATCACCAGATCATACCTAGAAACTACTCTTTTGAAACCCCAGATATGTAAGTAGATCAGGAAATGTCTAGGAAAACGCGATTAGGTTTATCTCTTTTGTTTCTTTATGGCTTGTGGACTCCTCAGTGCTAACCCCAGGTGCTTTTGTTTTGCTTGTAACCCTTAAGCTGGACCTCAAGACGCTATCTTGATGCTTAATCCTTGTAATTGTTTTTTTTAAACCTAGCAAAAAGTGTAAGTTCCAGATGTATTTTTCTTTCCTTTTGTTTTTAATAAAATTTACCTTTTTTTAAGACCAGGATTGGATGTTTGTGTCCCTAAGAGGTTTGTGCACATGTTGTTTAATTAGCTGGTGGCAACAGCTGATTTCCTTTGTTTTTTTTTTTCTCAGCTCTTCCCTGGGGAGGGGGGGTGAAAGGGCCTGAGGGTACCCCACCGGAAGGAATTCCCAAGTGTGCCTTTCTGGACTCTCAGAAGGGTTTTTTTTGCATTTGGGTGGTGGCAGCATCTACCCATCCAAGTTCAGAGAGAAGCTGTAACCTTGGGAGTTTAATACAAGTTTGGCGTGGCCCGTATTAATTTTTAGAATCCTCACGGGCCCCCACCTTCTGCACTTGAAGTGCCAGAGTGGGGAATCAGCCTTGACATGGTGGCAGAGCGGTGGGATCATTTTGAACCAGAAGCACAGGCCTTAGGATTTTAAAAGGACACATTTTTTCTTTTGGCAGCCTGCAAAGCCAGGGAGGTTTCTTTTCTTTTCTTTTCTTTTCTTTTCTTTTCTTTTCTTTTCTTTTCTGCCTGAGTGGGAACAGGCACAAAAAGGGTTCAGCCTGCAAAGCCAGGGAGTCCAACATGCATTTTTTTTTCTAGCTTCGTGGCAACAAAATAGCCAGGCTAGAGTAGGGCAGCCCTGTGCATGAGGTTGAGGTCGGGCACCAAAACTCTAGAGCAACCAGTCTTCCCAAAGCGGCACGCCATGGAGAAGACAGACCCAGACCAAGCCCAGACATCCAGCTCCATGATGGAAATTCACGGAGGGGATGGGGGAATGGAGAATTCCCAACCGAGATCCTGGTGTCAGGATGGAGGGATGCAATGAAGGGGGAGGGGCAATGGCAGAAACCCATTCCAAGGTGGCTCCTTGGGAGGAAGAGGAGCCAAAGGGGTCGGCAGAGGGGCCAGGGCTGGGAATACATGAACGGACCCCTCAGATCACCTCCTGTTGCAGCAAGCAGGGGTCACTGCACAGATCTGCCCTGATGTCACCTCACCTACTGCCATGGATCCATACAATTGGTGCTACACTCTGGCTTTGGAACAGTCTCTCAGGAAGCCCTTTGATGTGCCAGACCCCCTAGAGGTCTCACTCTTCCTGCAGGGTAAGACACATGGCTTCACTGCCTCCTGTGACTGGACCTCTGGGCCTTCAGCACTCCTGCTTCACACCAGGAGCAGTGTTCAGCGAATCCAGCTGAGATAGACTCCTGATGGAGACTTGTGTACACTTCAGGGATTAAGGCACCTCACCAAGCATTTGCAGTGACATTCAGAGCATTGACTAATTAACCAGGGTGACGGCCTGTCCCAAATTGGGCGGGACAGTCCCGAAATGCAGAGTTCAAGTCCCGGTCCCGGGCTGAATGACTCCAGGAC
>NW_020684086.1:0-1096 GCF_002925995.2 Terrapene triunguis
TGAGAAAAACTTACTGAAGCATCTCTGAGGGTGAGATTATCTGTATTCAGTTTGATTAGACATAGATTTGCGCATTTTATTTTATTTTGCTTGGTGACTTACTTTGTTCTGTCTGTTACTACTTGGAACCACTTAAATCCTACTGTCTGTATTTAATAAAATCACTTTTTATTTAGTAATTTACTCAGCGTATGTATTGATACCTGGGGGAGCAAACAGCTGTGCATATCTCTCTATCAGTGTTATAGAGGGCGAACAATTTATGAGTTTGCCCTGCATAAGCTTTATGCAGGGTAAAACGGATTTATCTGGGTTTAGACCCCATTGGGAGTTGGGCATCTGAGTGCTAAAGACAAGCACACTTCTGTAAGCTGTTTTCAGGTAAACTTGCAGCTTTGGGGCAAGTTATTCAGACCCTGGGTCTGTGTTGGAGCAGATGGGAGTGTCTGGCTCAGCAAGACAGGGTGCTGGAGTCCTGAGCTGGCAGGGAAAACAGGAATAGAAGTAGTCTTGGTACATTAGGTGGCAGCTCCCAAGGGGGTTTCTGTGATCTAACCTGTCACACCTGTTTCTTTGATCACTGCAGGTGTCCTAAATTACCAAAGTGTCAGATTGGTCCCACTAAACCAGATTTTGTTGGAGCATGTTCCCTTGGTAGTGAGGATCTATCTGCAAAGGTAACATTTCCTTTTTACCTTGTTGCCAAATACCTATTCACATTTGATTAGCATTATTATTTATTTATTTATTTATTTATATTAGCATAGGACTAGGAGCCCCAGTCATGTGCCAGGACCTGATTGTGCTAGGTGCTATATAAACACAGAACAATAAGATGCTCCCTGTCCCAAAGAGCTTACCAATTTACATGGGTATTTTGTGTGTTTCACAAGGGTTTTTCGATTGTCCCTGAAATAGGATGGACAGACAGATTTCTTGCATCCATCCCAGTCACCTTCACTTGTATGGTGCTGATGATGTAAAGCAACAACATTCCAAGAACTTAACATGTAAATCACCCAACCACACTTGTAGGTCAGTGGTAAAAAAGAGAAGTACACTCTATTTGGGCCAGGATGTGTCAGCTCTGCCTAAG
>NW_020684087.1:0-1536 GCF_002925995.2 Terrapene triunguis
AAACAAAGAAGTCATTAAGCATCTCTGCCATTTCCAAGTTTCCTGTTACTGTTTCTCCCTCTTCACTAAGCAGTGGGCCTACCCTGTCTTTGGTCTTCCTCTTGGTTCTAATGTATTGATAAAAAGTCTTCTTGTTCCCCTTTATTCCCTTAGCTAGTTTGAGCTCATTTTGTGCCTTTGCCTTTCTAATCTTGCCCCTGCATTCCTGTGTTGTTTGCCTATATTCATCCTTTGTAATCTGTCCTAGTTTCCATTTTTTATATGACTCCTTTTTATTTTTTAGATCATGCAAGATCTCGTGGTTAAGCCAAGGTGGTCTTTTGCCACATTTTCTATCTTTCCTAACCAGCGGAATAGCTTGCTTTTGGGCCCTTAATAGTGTCCCTTTGAAAAACTGCCAGCTCTCCTCAGTTGTTTTTCCCCTCAGTCTTGATTCCCATGGGACCTTACCTATCAGCTCTCTGAGCTTACCAAAATCCGCCTTCCTGAAATCCATTGTCTCTATTTTGCTGTTCTCCCTTCTACCCTTCCTTAGAATTGCAAACTCTATGATTTCATGATCACTTTCACCCAAGCTGCCTTCTACTTTCAAATTCTCAACGAGTTCCTCCCTATTTGTTAAAATCAAGTCTAGAACAGCTTCCCCCCAGTAGCTTTTTCAACCTTCTGAAATAAAAAGTTGTCTGCAATGCAGTCCAAGAATTTGTTGGATAGTCTGTGCCCCGCTGTGTTATTTTCCCAACATATATCCGGATAGTTGAAGTCCCCCATCACCACCAAATCTTGGGCTTTGGATGATTTTGTTAGTTGTTTAAAAAAAGCCTCATCCACCTCTTCCACCTGGTTAGGTGGCCTGTAGTAGACTCCTAGCATGACATCACCCTTGTTTTTTACCCCTTTTAGCCTAACCCAGAGACTCTCAACACTTCCGTCTCCTATGTCCATCTCTACCTCAGTCCAAGTGTGTACATTTTTAATATATAAGGCAACACCTCCTCCCTTTTTCCCCTGTCTATCCTTCCTGAGCAAGCTGTATCCATCCACACCAACATTCCAATCATGTGTATTATCCCACCAAGTTTCAGTGATGCCAACAATGTCATAGTTGTATTTATTTATTAGCACTTCCAGTTCTTCCTGCTTATTACCCATACTTCTCGCATTTGTATATAGGCATCTAAGATACTGGTTTGATCTTTCCTCCCAGTTTTGTCCTGACCCTCCTTTCTCTCTGCCAATATAGCCCACACTCCCTCTCGTTTCCGACCCATCTCCCAGGTCTCCATGTTCCCCACTTACCTGCGGGCTTTGCTCACCTGTCCCCGTCGAACCTAGTTTAAAGCCCTCCTCACTAGGTTAGCCAGTCTGTGTCCAAATAGGGTCTTTCCCCTCCTCGAAAGGTGAACGCCATCTCTGCCTAGCAGTCCTTCCTCAAATAGCATCCCGTGGTCTAGGAAGCCAAAGCCCTCCTGGCGACACCATCTTCGCAGCCAGGCATTCACCTCCATGATGCATCTGTCTCTGCCCGGGCCCCTC
>NW_020684088.1:0-5084 GCF_002925995.2 Terrapene triunguis
TAGTCCCGCCATTTGGTATCGGGGCGGGACACGAGGGTGAGAAAATGTAACGTGTGGAGCACGAGCGTGTACAGATGGTCTCTAGGCGCGGTTCGAAACGGGACCGGCTGCAAAGCGTGCAGCCGGTTCGGGTTATGGGATCGGGTGAGCCGGGGAGGCTCACGGAACAGGGGCCCAATAAAAAGATCCGGAGGGCCTGGGGTGAGGGGTGGGCGGGGAACGCCCTCCCGTAGGGCCCTCCACAGGAATTCAAGAGAGGGAGGAGACAATGCAGCGCCCACCTCCTGGAGTACACGCAGAGGGGTTGTAAGGGTGGAGAGCCCCATGCGCCGACCAAGCGCGCGGGGATCCACCCAGTCCCCTCTGGCGTAGTCCAGGAGGTCTCCGACCCTGGTAGTTTCCGCCAGGACTAACCTCCGTCTCACCGAGGGAGACTCCGCCACCTGCACACGGAGATCGGGATTGTGCAGCAGGGGCTCCGCGAGGAGATCCGCGCCCTCGGTGGCCACAGTGGACCTGGTCGCTGAAAAAAGCTTCCAGGTCCGGAGAAGGTCCTGGTAGAAGACCGGCAGCTCCGAGAGGTCTCGCGGAAGACCTCTCGGGTGAAGGAAGAAGAGCTGCCGGTCGTATCGGAGTCCTCGGAGACGGCGGAGGAAGGCATGCGCTAATGTGCTCCATGCCGGACTACCTGCACCATAAAGGAGCCGCTGCAGGGCCTGGAGGCGGAAGACATGGACCTGGCTACGAAGGCAGACCAGGTCCTGTCCCCCCTCCTCCAGGGGGAGACTCAAAACCCCTGCAGCGACCCAGTGCAGTCCCGGCCAGAAAAACTCCAGGGCCATCCTCTGGAGCCTGGCCAGGATCTCCGGGTCCGGGCTCAGGGTGTTGAGTCGGTGCCAGAGCATGGAGAGAATGAGCTGGTTCAGCACCAGCGCCCTCCCACGCAGGGAGAGACACCGGAGCAGTCCAGTCCATCTCCGCAACCGCCCACTCACTCTAGCCACTAAATCCTGCCAGTTCTCCGACGGAGAAGGATGCGTGGCGGAAAGATAAACGCCAAGATAGAGCAGCGGACCCGCGCTCCACCGGATGGCTTGAAGCGCGGGCGGGAGGGAGCTGGCCTGCCACCCGTCCCCGACCACCAGGCCCGAGCTCTTGACCCAGTTAACCCGGGCGGAGGAGGCCGCCGAATAAACGGTCTGGCAGGCCTCCACCCGCACCAGATCTTCTGGGTCCTGGACCACGAGGAGCACGTCGTCGGCATACGCCGACAGGACCAGCCGCATCTCCGGCTCCCGAAGCACCAACCCTGCCATCCTCCGACGGAGGAGGCAGAGGAAAGGCTCGATCGCCAGAGCGTACAGCTGGCCCGAAAGGGGGCACCCTTGACGTACTCCCCGCCCAAAGCTGACCGGCTCGGTCAGGGCCCAGTTGAGCCGGACCAAACACTCCGCTTCAGCGTACAGCACCCGGAGAAAGCCTACAAACTGGGGCCCGAAGCCGAAAGCCCGCAGGGTGCCCAGGAGATACCCGTGGTCCATCCTGTCGAACGCCTTCTCCTGGTCCAGGGACAGGAGGGCGAACGACAGACCATCCCTACGCCCCAGCTCTAAAAGGTCACGGACCAGGTATAGATTATTAAAGATGCTCCGGCCCGGGACGGTGTAGGTCTGGTCGGGATGGACCACGTCCGCCAGCACGGACCCCAGTCGCAGCGAGATAGCCTTCGCTACGACCTTATAGTCCGTGCTGAGGAGCGAGAGGGGACGCCAATTCCGTAAATCGCGAAGGTCCCCCTTCTTCGGCAACAGGGCGAGCACAGCTCGCCGGCACGAGAGAGGGAGGACCCCGCTTAGCAAGGACTCGGCCCAGACTTTGACGAGGTCTGGGCCGAGGACATCCCAGAACACGCGGTAGAACTCCACGGTCAGCCCGTCCATGCCCGGCGATTTGTTGGTGGGCATGAGCCGGAGGGCTTCCGAGAACTCGGCTAAGGAGAGAGGCAACTCCAGCCGGTCTCGGTCGCTCGCGCTGACCGTCGGGAGCCCGGTCCAGAGCACCCTGCGGGCCTCGGCGTCAGTCGGATCCGGGGAAAAAAGAGCGGCATAGAAGGCCCTGGCCCTTCCACGCATCTCCTCCGGATCCGTGAGGGGGGAGCCGTCCTGCGCCAGGAGGCAGGTGACATGCTTTTTGGCCCCCCTCCTTTTCTCCAGGGCATAGAAGAAGCGGGAGCCGCGATCCATCTCCCGAAGGAGACGGATGCGGGATCGAACGAACGCGCCCCGGGCCCGGTGGTCTTCCAGGGCCCGGAGCTCCTCCCGCTTCTCCCGGTACTCCTCACAGAGGGGTGGATCCCCGGGGCTGGAGGCTAGACGCCTCTCCAGCTCCAAGACCTCCCGCTCCAACTGCCCCATCAGCGCACTCCTCCGCCGGCTGGCGCCCCGGGCGTAGTTCCGGCAGAAGAGCCGTGCGTGGACCTTCCCCACATCCCACCACCGCCGCACCGAGGGAAAGGCGCACCGCTGCTCCCGCCAGGTCAGCCAGAACTCCCGGAAGGTAGCCACGAAGTCCACGTCCTCCAGCAAACTATTATTAAAATGCCAATAGGCCGGCCCTGGCCGCTCAGAACTGAGAGAGGCCGTCACGGACACCAAATGGTGATCCGAGAACGGGGCCGGCCGGACGCTGGAGGCATGGGCCCGTGCCAGATGAAGGCGGGACAAATAAATCCGGTCCAACCGGGAGTGGTGCGACCGGTCATCCTCCACCTGGACATAGGTGAAGGTGGTATCGTCGTCCGGGTGGTGGTCGCGCCAGACGTCCACCAGGGAGTGATGGTCTACAATCTCCCTGAGGACGCCCGCGGCCGCCTGGGAAGACTCAATCCCGGAGCGGTCCCGGTCCTCGAGGGTGGTGTTAAAGTCCCCGCCCAGGACCAGGCACTCGCAAGGATCCAGAGTGCGGAGGAAGGCCGCCGCCCTCTGAAAGAAAGGTACACGGTCCGGGCCCTTGTTCGGGGCATAAACGTTGACTAAATTTAGAACCAGCCCTTCCACACGGGCCCGGACGTGCAGTAGGCGGCCTGGCACTACCTCGGCAACCCCTAGCACCTCAGGCCGCAGCCCCGGGGAGAACAGGGTGGCCACCCCAGCCGAGTGGGCGCTGAGGTGGCTAAAATAAACCCCGTCTCCCCACTCCAGCCGCCAGCTAGCCTCGAGGGCCGGAGCCGTGTGGGTCTCCTGCAGGAAAATCACAGAGTACCCCCCCTCCCGAAGGAAGGAGAGCACCTGGCACCTGCGGAGACCCACCCTACAGCCCCGGGCATTCAACGATGCAAAGGTGGTGACTGTCATATCGAGGGCTGGGGCAAATCCTCACAGGCAGAGGGATCGACAGCCTCCAGCGGGCCCCGCAAGATTCCATTTTCGACCCCGTAGGTCAACAAGGAGTCGCGGAACCTGCGGGCCCGCCGGTAGGCCGCGATGTCTCGCCGATCGGACCCCCGCCCCTCCTCCAAAAGTGCCTCCAGAGCCCGGAGGACGAGATGGAAGTCCCCCCAGCGCCGAAGGGCGAGCTGCACCTTACCCTGGGAACCACGGGTATCCGAGAGAAAGAGGCGCAGCTCATCCCGCAGCGCGGAGGGGGAGGCAGCGGCCGAGCCGCTGCCATCCTCCGGCAGGGCCCCCGAAGGGTCCTCGCGGCCCACGGACAAACAAGGGGCCGAGCTCCGGCGCCGCTGCGCCGGGCCGCCCGTCTCTGTCCCCGGCAAAGGGGAGGGCGGCTGAGGGAACAACACAGCCCCAACAGTGGCGGGAAGGGGAGACACGAAAGCCGTCCCCCGAGGGTCGTCAGTAGGCAACGAAAATGCGACAACCCCGGGGGCGGCGGTGAACCCAGAGGTGGCAGGAAGAGACACCTCGGGGACAGCAGGAGAGGGAACAGGGTCAAGGACAGGAACAAGCTCCCCATCCCCTGCTGCCAAACCGCTAGATTGCGGCTCCCCCTGGCTAGGGTCAGCATCCAAGGGGACGGAGGCAGCAGGAACTGGGGAAGCCTCAGGGGCAGGAAGTGTGGAAGGGGCGGGATCGGGGGTAGAAACCGGCTGCTCAGCAACAGCCGTCACCCCAAGGGGCTCGGCGGCTGTGCACGAGATGGCAGACGCGGCCGGACTGGCAGGTAGGGCCAAGGGTTCCCCCAAAACTAAATCGGGGGCGACAGGACCGGGAGCAGAAGGGGGGCCTGGGACTGAGTCAGCGCTCGGATCGGGGCCCGCTGGTGGAAGGTTGTCCTCCCCCTGGGTAACTGGGGTCAAACCCAGGGCCTCAATCTCATCAAAGAAGGAGGCGAAAGCGGTCCCCTCGGCCCCGGCGACCTCCCCGCCAGTCACGGAGACAAAGGCCGCCTCGGCAACATCGGCGGCGGCGGGGGACTCGGTTGAAGCAGGGGCCGGGAGAACCGCTACCGAAGCCCCCTCAGGTGCGGGCTCAACGATAGGGACAGGAGTTTCCCCAGCCGCTGCCACGGCGTCCACAGTTTCCATGGCCAGCGCCTCCTGCTGGGTACCGTCCGGGGGCGCGATGGAAGCACTAGCAACGTCGGCCCCCCGCAATATCTTTCGGGGGGTCTGCTCTCCCTCTTCATCAGAGGGGAGGGAGAGAGCCCGCGACCCGCGGGCGCTGCGCTTTCCCCGGACGGTCACCCAGCCCTCTGTGGTGGAAGAGGAGGTGGAGGGCCGGTCAGCAGGGACGGGGCCAGAGGGCAAGGGCAGTAATTTCGGGGCTCGGGGTGGCAGGGGCGAAGGGCCAGAGGGCAAGGGCGAACCCTCCCCCTGGGGCGGGCCCGACCCCGCGGCCGGTGGAAGCTGCCCCGCCCCCACCTCCACATGCTCCGCCGATCCAGGGTCGGCGACGGCAAGGCCCGCCCGCTCGGCCGTCTCCGCGGCCAGAGCGGGGAACGCGGCAGAAGGAGGAGGGACGGCGGCAGCAGCAGCGGCCGAACCGCCAGGGTCGCAGGCGATGACAGGGCCGGCACTCTCCTGGGCCCCGGGGGTCCCGGACGCTCCTCCAGGCCGGGCCAGGGGACAG
>NW_020684089.1:0-4185 GCF_002925995.2 Terrapene triunguis
CCTGTATCTATCAGTGGGGACAATAATGCTTCTCACAGAGTGCCGTGAGAACGTCAGGTGGCAAGCATTCCGGAAGTGCTGTTATGTGTTGTTTGTGGTGGTGAGGCTGACAGCTGTTCTTAGGAATCAGTGCCGGGAAGGCAGTTCATTATCCCAACCCCACGGTGTGGGGGCCCGCTGCTGGTTTGGGGGCAGATGAGAGACACACACAAACTTCTAACTGAGAAAATGACCACTGCTCTGGATAAAAATGAAGAAATAATAGATGTTTGTGGCTAGCATTTATTGTTAAAGTTGATATTGTGATTGGACATGGTCCTTTTTGAATATGTTTTGTTTAAATAAAACAACGAAAATGCCATACCACCTTTTTAAGCACCAACTTACAGGTACACATTCTTACGCTATGAGAAGGAGATATTGGAGATGTATTTTTTTCTTTATTTTTTTATAAAAGTGTCCTTTTAGCTTTTGGTCAGTTTTAGTTTCTCTGAAATTTCCAGACCCCTTCACACTCCTGCTTTTCAATGAGCCCAGAAACCTCTTTAGGAGCAGTTAGAGGGCTAGCCAGACACCTTCAACTCCCTTTCAACGGCATAAACTCAACTGGGTTCTCGGAGAACTCCAATTTCAGTTGGACAGAAAGCCAGGTTGCACTGGCCAGCACTGCTGAAAAGCAGCTGGATCAGCGGGAGAGAGGAGTTTGAAATGACTTGCTTACCGTGAGCCTTTGGCTCCATCGACTACCAATCATAGGTGGACAGACTCCTACAGTGCTCCTCTTCGCTAAGAAACTTAATTAAGGGCATTGTCGATGCAGTGTCTTAAAATAAGAGGAAAGCTGTAGAAGAGCCTAGCTGCCTTTAAAGTACAGCGCCTGGCTGGAGTAGGGGAAGGACAGTTGGGGAGAAGAGTGCTAATGGCTTATTGGACCAGATTTGACTGCAGTGGGGTTGCATGGCTGTAAGTGAGGTCAGGATTTGCTGATTGGGCTAGTGTTTTCCTTTCTGATGAAGTTCAAGCTGTGAACTGTAGTTTATTGTATTGTTTAACCCATTCCATGCTGTAAAATATGCTGTGCTTTAATGGGGGGGGAAATTCACTGGCTGTTGAGGTTGAACCTTCCTCCCCAAAGCTCAACGGAGTGCTCCTGGAGCTCTAGTTTGGAGAAGCACTTCAGGAACTTGGAGAATTTAGTAAAATCTCTCTCTTTTTTTCCTTCCAAGATGTAACCAGAACGACAGCGATTAGAGCACTGGTCCCTGCGAATATCGAGCTGTACCTGATCCGAATGGCAATTGCACTGCTGCAGAAAGGGTGTGGGAATGGGCAGCTGGGCCAGGCGTGTGACTCCGGCAAGAAAAGCCTCTCAGCTGAGTGTGAAGAGCTGCCGGCCAGCGTGGGGCCAGCCCAGAAGAGCAAGGAAGGAATGTCATGGACGGAAACAGAAGTTAGTAAACCAAGGGTACGTCTACACTACGGGATTAATCCGAATTTATATAATTCGAATTTTGGAAACAGATTGTATACATTCGAATGTATGCGGCCACACTAAGCACAGTAATTCGGCGGTGTGCGTCCATGTACCGGGGCTAGCGTCGATTTCTGGAGCGTTGCACTGTGGGTAGCTATCCCATAGTTCCCGCAGTCTCCCCTGCCCATTGGAATTCTGGGTTGAGATCCCAGTGCCTGATGGGACAAAAAACATTGTCGCAGGTGGTTCTGGGTACAGCCTCACCCCTCCCTCCCTCCCTCCCTCCCTGCATGAAAGCAACGGACGGCAGACAACCATTTCGCGCCTTTTTTCCTGGGTGAACACTGCAGACTCCATAACACGGCAAGCATGGAGCCCGCTCAGCTCCAGACAGCAGTCATGAACATTGTAAACACCTCGCGCGTTCTCGTGGAGTTTATGCTGAGCCAGGACCAGAAAAACGAGGCGAGGAGGCGGCGGCGGCGCGAGCGCAGCGACAAGCATGATGAGGACATGGACATGGACACAGAATTCTCTCAAACCGCGGGCCCTGGTGCTTTGGAGATCATGTTGTTAATGGGGCAGGTTCTATCCATGGAACGCCGATTCTGGGCAAGGGAAACAAGCACAGACTGGTGGGACCGCATAGTGTTGCAGGTGTGGGATGATTCCCAGTGGCTGCGGAACTTTCGCATGCGTAAGGGCACTTTCATGGAACTTTGTGACTTGCTGTCCCGTGCCCTGAAACGCCAGAATACCAAGATGAGAGCAGCCCTCACAGTTGAGAAGCGAGTGGCGATAGCCCTGTGGAAGCTTGCAACGCCAGACAGCTACCGGTCAGTCGGGAATCAATTTGGAGTGGGCAAATCTACTGTGGGGGCTGCTGTGATGCAAGTAGCCAAAGCAATCATTGAGGTGCTGCTATGAAAGGTAGTGACTCTGGGAAATGTGCAGGTCATAGTGGATGGCTTTGCTGCAATGGGATTCCCTAACTGTGGTGGGGCGATAGACGGAACCCATATCCCTATCTTGGCACCGGAGCACCAGGGTAGCCAGTACATAAACCGCAAGGGGTACTTTTCAATGGTGCTGCAAGCACTTGTGGATCACAAGGGACGTTTCACCAACATCAACGCGGGCTGGCCGGAAAGGGTTCATGATGCTCGCGTCTTCAGGAACACTATTCTGTTTAAAGGGCTGCAGCAAGGGACTTACTTCCCGGACCAGAAAATAACCGTTGGGGATGTTGAAATGCCAATAGTTATTCTTGGGGACCCAGCCTACCCCTTAATGCCATGGCTCATGAAGCCATACACAGGCAGCCTGGACAAGAGTCAGGAGCTGTTTAACTACAGGCTGAGCAAGTGCAGAATGGTGGTAGAATGTGCATTTGGCCATTTAAAAGGTCGCTGGCGATCGCTACTGACTCGCTCTGACCTCAGCCAAAGAAATCTCCCCATTGCTATTTCTGCTTGCTGTGTGCTCCATAATCTCTGTGAAAGTAAGGGGGAGACCTTTATGGCAGGGTGGGAGGCTGAGGCAAATCGCCTGGCTGCTGATTACGCGCAGCCAGACACCAGGGCGATTAGAAGAGCACACCAGGAAGCAGTGTGCATCAGAGAAGCTTTGAAAACCAGTTTCATGACTGGCCAAGCTACAGTGTGAAATTTCTGTTTGTTTCTCCTTCATGAAAACCCGCCCCCTTTATTGACTCATTCTCTGTAAGGAACCCACCCTCCCCCTTCCCCCAGCTTGCTTTCAAACCAAATAAAGTCACTATCATTTAAAAATCATTTATTCTTTATTCATAGATTATAAAAAGAGGGAGGGAACCCGGGTGGGGTTTGGGAGGAGGGAAGGAAAAGGCCATTAAAAATGGTTAAAAAAATGACAGCCTTTTGCTTGGGCTGTCCACTGGGGTGGAATGGGAAGGTGTACGGAGCCTTTCCCCCCCTGCGTTCTTACACGTCTGGGTGAGGAGGCTATGGAACATGGGGAGGGGGGTTATACAGGGGCCGTAGCGGCACTCTGTTATCCTGCTGCCGTTCCTGAAGCTCCACCAGACGCCGGAGCATGTCTGTTTGCTCACGCAGCAGCCCCAGCATTGCATCCTGCCTCCTCTGATCTTCCTGCCGCCACCTCTCATCTCGACCGTCTCTCCTCTCCTCACGTTGGTCCCTCCTGTCCTCACGTTCACTGGCTTCTTTCCTATACTTTGAAATAGTGTCCTTCCACTCATTCAGATGAGCTCTGTCACTGCGGGTGGATTCCATGATTTCTGCAAACATGTCGTCTCGCGTCTTCTTTTTCCGACGCCTTATCTGTGATAGCCTTCGGGATGGAGGAGGGAGGCTTGAAGAATTTGCAGCTGCTGGAGGGAGGGGAAAAAAGGAGAGAATTTTTTAAAAAGATACATTTTGCAGAACAATGCTTATACTCTTTCACGGTGACCAACACTATTCACATTACATTGCACATGTGATTTCTGTGCAAGGTCGCATTTTGCCTCTTAATATTGAGTGCCTGTGGCTTTGCTGCTAGAGATCACAGACGCAGGTCCGGGCAACAGAATTCGGCTTGCATGCAGCCATGGTAAGCCATTGTCTTTCGGCTTCTGCGCCCTCCTTTCCCACATACCAAGCAAAGCCCGTTGAGTGCTGCGGTTTTCCTGTTAACTTTCAGCAGCAGAAAACAAACTAACCCCCCCCCCC
>NW_020684090.1:0-1535 GCF_002925995.2 Terrapene triunguis
AGAATATCTTATTGCCCTTATATAAATCCATGGTACGCCCACATCTCAAATACTGCATACAGATGTGGTCTCCTCATTTCAAAAAAGATATGCTGGCACTAGAAAAGGTTCAGAAAAGGGCAACTAAAATGATGAGGGGTTTGGAACGGGACCCATATGAGGAGAGATTAAAGAGCCTAGGACTCTTCAGCTTGGCAAAGAGGAGACTAAGGGGGGATATGAGAGAGGTCTATAAAATCATGAGTGATGTGGAGAAAGTGAATAAGGAAAAGTTATTTACTTGTTCCCATAATACAAGAACGAGGGGGTCAGCAAATGAAATTAATAGGCAGCAGGTTTAAAACAAAGACAAGGAAGTTCTTCACGCAGCGCACAGTTAACTTGTGGAACTCCTTGCCTGAGGAGGTTGTGAAGGCTAGGACTAGAACAGGGAACTGGATCAATTCATGGCGGTTAAGTCCATGAATGGCTATGAGCCAGGATGGGCAGGGATGGTTTGTCAGAGGGGGGAGATGGACGGCAGAAGAGAGATCACTTGATCATTGCCTGTTCGGTTCACCCCCTCGGGGGCACCTGGCATTGGCCACTGTCGGTAGACAGGATACTGGGCTAGATGGACCTTTGGTCTGACCCGGTGCAGCCAGCAGCTGGTGGACAAATGGGGGGGGGGGGGCAGCGCCCGTGGCGCCATCGCCCCCTCCTAAACACCCCCCCTTCCTCGGGGCACCAACAGGGCCCAAGAAAACTACATGTCCCAGCAGCCTCCTCTCTCGTTTCCATGGCAACCCTGGGCCGGGGAGCTGTGCCCACGCCCTGTAGCAACAGCGGGAGGCATGGGAGCATGCGCCGCGCGTGGGACGGGGGCAAATCAGGAGACTCGAGAGGGAGGCTACGCGCGTGCGCGCCGAGGAGATGGGCGAAGCGCGTGCGCACTCCGGAGGAGGCGGCCCTGGGCACGCGCGCGTGGAAGGCCGAGAGCTGCGAGGCGGTTGGGGCGCATGCGCTCTGCGTCCGGTAGGGCCCACCTGGGCGCAAAGCGCGCTGAGGGAGCGGGCGCCGGCGCCGGCGCATGCGCGGCGGGGAGTGCGGCGAGAGGCGGGAGCGCGGGGTATTTTGCTGCGTCACCAGCGCCTGGAACAGCCGCCGTTGCCCGAGCGCGCGGTGCATTGTGGGTGCTAGGCCGAGCCCTGAGGAGGAGCCGCCGCCTCACGCTGGTCGGACCCGGTCCCTCTCGCCGCTGCCCGCCCGCGCCAGAGAGCCCTGAGCCGGGGACCCGCCTGACCCGGAGCCGCCCCTGCCGCCGTTCGCCATGTGAGGGGGGAAGGGATGAGGGCCGGGGCGGCCTGTGGAGCCGGGGGAGGGGGAGGGAGCTACTCCCCCCTTCCCCCCCGCAGCGGGGAGGGGCCCGGCAAGGCCGCGGTCCTGGCGACGGCGGAGTCTCGCGGCACTTGTGGGGGCGCTTTTGGGAGGTGATGGGGAGGCGGGCGCGGGGGTTTTGGGGGGGCACGTGGGCTGGGGGGAGGCGGGCGCGGGGG
>NW_020684091.1:0-3245 GCF_002925995.2 Terrapene triunguis
TGAAATCAGGAAGGCCAAATCACACTTGGAGTTGCAGCTAGCAAGAGATGTTAAGAGTAACAAGAAGGGTTTCTTCAGGTATGTTAGCAACAAGAAGAAAGTCAAGGAAAGTGTGGGCCCCTTACTGAATGAGGGAGGCAACCTAGTGACCGAGGATGTGGAAAAAGCTAATGTACTCAATGATTTTTTTGCCTCTGTCTTCACAAACAAGGTCAGCTCCCAGACTGCTGCACTGGGCAGCACAATATGGGGAGAAGGTGACCAGCCCTCTGTGGAGAAAGAAGTGGTTCGGGACTATTTAGAAAAACTGGACGTGCACAAGTCCATGGGGCCGGATGCGCTGCATCCAAGGGTGCTAAAGGAGTTGGCGGATGAGATTGCAGAGCCATTAGCCATTATTTTTGAAAACTCATGGCGATCGGGGGAGGTCCCGGATGACTGGAAAAAGGCTAATGTAGTGCCCATCTTTAAAAAAGGGAAGAAGGGGGATCCGGGGAACTACAGGCCAGTCAGCCTCACCTCAGTCCCTGGAAAAATCATGGAGCAGGTCCTCAAGGAATCAATTATGAAACACTTAGAGGAGAGGAAAGTGATCAGGAACAGTCAGCATGGATTCACCAAGGAGAAGTCGTGCCTGACTAACCTAATTGCCTTCTATGATGAGATAACTGGCTCTGTGGATGAGGGGAAAGCAGTGGATGTGTTATTCCTTGACTTTAGCAAAGCTTTTGATACGGTCTCCCACAGTATTCTTGCTGCCAATTAAAGAAGTATGGGCTGGATGAATGGACTGTAAGGTGGATAGAAAGCTGGCTAGATCGTCGGGCTCAATGGGTAGTGATCAATGGCTCCATGTCTAGTTGGCAGCCAGTTTCAAGCGGAGTGCCCCAAGGGTCGGTCCTGGGGCCGGTTTTGTTTAATATCTTTATTAATGATCTGGAGGATGGTGTGGACTGCACTCTCAGCAAGTTTGCCGATGACACTAAACTAGGAGGCGTGGTAGATACACTAGAGGGTAGGGATCGGATACAGAGGGACCAAGACAAATTAGAGGATTGGGCCAAAAGAAACCTGATGAGGTTCAACAAGGACAAGTGCAGAGTCCTGCACCTAGGACGGAAGAATCCTATGCACTGCTACAGACTAGGGACCGAGTGGCTAGGTAGCAGTTCTGCAGAAAAGGACCTAGGGGTCACAGTGGACGAGAAGCTGGAAATGAGTCAACAGTGTGCTCTTGTTGCCAAGAAGGCTAATGGCATTTTGGGCTGTATAAGTAGGGGTATTGCCAGCAGATCGAGGGACGTGATCGTTCCCCTTTATTCGACATTGGTGAGGCCTCATCTGGAGTACTGTGTCCACTTTTGGGCCCCACGCTACAAGAAGGATGTGGAAAAATTGGAAAGAGTCCAGCGGAGGGCAACAAAAATGATTAGGGGTCTGGAGCGCATGACTTATGAGGAGAGGCTGAGGGAACTGGGATTGTTTAGTCTCCAGAAGAGAAGAATGAGGGGGGATTTGATAGCAGCCTACAACTACCTGAAGGGGGGTTCCAAAGAGGATGGAACTCGGCTGTTCTCAATGGTGGCAGATGACAGAACAAGGAGCAATGGTCTCAAGTTGCAGTGGGGGAGGTCTAGGTTGGATATTAGGAAACACTATTTCACTAGGAGGGTGGTGAAGCACTGGAATGCGTTACCTAGGGAGGTGGTGGAGTCTCCTTCCTTGGAGGTTTTTAAGGCCCGGCTTGACAAAGCCATGGCTGGGATGATTTAGTTGGGAATTGGTCCTGCTTTGAGCAGGGGGTTGGACTAGATGACCTCCTGAGGTCCCTTCCAACCCTGATATTCTATGATTCTATGATAAAGAAAGAAAATAAACTTCCACGTGGAGGGATTCTCAAATTATCCACGCTATCTCTAACACTCTCAGTAGTGTAGTGAGTGATCTGGTTAAGCATAGTTACCCCAGAACATTTTTCATCACTGAAGTTCTTTGGGAATATCATGACTTGTATTATTCCAAGTGTGAAAGAAATGGCAACCACCATTTCAAGTATTTTTAAATACCTCAATTCTTGTTGAATGGGAAAACAGATTTTGCTTATAACAAGTCCCTGTAAAGCTTAAGAGGAGAATTTGAATTTTCAGCTTCAACATCTGAGTATTAGTCACATTTGTTAAAAAATAAGGGTCCATGAAGAAACATAGGAGGAATATAAATGGATAATTAAATCAAGTTAATTAAAAGTTAAGCAGCAATGTGTCTCAGCAAGTAGGGCAACCGATTGGGTCTCAGGAGACCTGGATTCTACTCCCAGCTCAGCCAGTGGCCTGCTGCAAGTCCTTGGTCAACTCACTTCACCTCTCCCTAGCTCTGTTTCTCTCATATGTGTGATGGGGCAATGAGACTGACCTTCTTTGTACACTGCTTGCAGATCTACTGATGGAATGTACTATAAGGCCTAGTTGTAATATGACAGAATAGCAGCTGTAAAAGCAATAGTTAACTTGTTGTATACTTACATAGTACGTCCAATGTGTAAGGATATCTCAGCTCCTTTTCCAAAGCCGGATGCCTCACAACACAAGTTATGCGTCTTCCTCTGGCAAATTTGCTGGGTATGAGTTTGTACTGACTGACAACCGTCACAGTTTCATTTGGAAATAAAGTAGAACTGGATTCCATTTCTCCAAGACCTCCTTCCCAATCAATATCTGCAGCAGGTTTTCCAGTGGCTGCTGTACAAATGGCTGCTATTGTCTGATTTTCACCATCTATTAAAGAGTTTGGTCCCTTTGTTAGGCTCACAACGGGTTCAACTATTGAAATTAAAAAAATAGTATGTTTTCAGTCAAGACAGAAAAGTTTCATTAACCTCACTTCAATTCCTGTATGTACATTTTATCCCCAATAGCTTACAGCTACTAACTCATTTTCAAGGCAGATTTGTTAACCAGCAGGTAAAGTTGATGACACAATGGATACTTTAAAGTAATCTGAACAATTGACAGCTCTGACATCCCTGTGCTGCACATTGCCAGGATGGACTGATTTAAAATCAAAGTGACAGAAGTCACATTTTAATCAGCAAGCAAGAAATCTTGTTTTAAATCATTTATTTTAATCTAGCTTTGTATCTGTACTTTATTTCCCCCCTCCCCCCCACAAGGTAAGGTTGATGCTCATTCGTTGGTAACCATTAAAACATGTGAACTGCAACTAAATATAGCCTTTAGGCTACATTT
>NW_020684092.1:0-1248 GCF_002925995.2 Terrapene triunguis
TTTTTTAAAGCTGCTATGGAAGAATGTAGGAAAATCAGTATTATTCCATATAATTGTTAAAATATTGGAAAATATAATAAATATATTAGGTGGATAAATCTACTTTTTTTCTTGCCCTTAATGTGCTGGTGTTTTAATTATTCACTGTGAAATATGGACAGTTTATCAATGCATTTTATGTTGAGGAATATTTTTTGTTTTATTGGAAAAAAAAATAGCAAAGTTCTGCATTTCAGGAAGGATTACTTACTAATCATGGTACAAATTGCCACTAAATTCTGCACCCGTAAAGGTCTAACAATTTGATGCTCTCTACTAATGCATTCCGATGTCTCACTAGAGAAACGAAGCATAAAATTGCTGGTCCATTGCTGGTGCGTTACATTTTCTGTCTGGATGTGATTATGATTAAACTGTTTGAATTCCCCTACTAAACTATAATCCATAACAGTAAGGCCTCTTTCAAATATTTTACTGTAGTAAAATAAGTAGGTTGCTTAAATTAAACCTTAAAAAAAGTTTAAGCATTGCTATTTTTTTTAAGGCTTTTTTAGCTAGATTTATGTGGAATGCCAGATTGGGGGAATGAAATTTACTTATTAGCACTGAAATATTTGAAAATATCTGCTTTTGGAAATAGTTCCATTACTAACTTCTGTTCCAGGGCTGCTGTTCTCCTGCACTGGAGCCTGACTATTTAAATCAAGGGTCTCAAACTCCCAGCCCACAGGCCATCTGTGGCCCGAGAACCTCCCCAATGTGGCCCGCGGGGCTCCAGCAATTTTGGGGCCGGATCTCTCTCTTGGCCCCACTTGCCACCCCCGGGCGCTCTCCCCCCCCCCCCCCCCCCGCCCGCATCCCCCAAGCGATTTAAAATGGCCCGGGGCCCTGCCCACTATCGGCAGCGGAGCCGAGCAGCTTCCTGCCTGCTCGCTCCACGTGGATGCTGGCCCCTCCCTGCGGCCCCAGGGCGGGGCTGTGCCTCTGTGCGCTGCCCCCACCCCGAGTGCCCCTGTGGCCAATGGGAAGCTGCGGGGGCGGTGCCTGGGGGCAGCAGTGCGCGGAGGCCCCCCAGCCCGCCCCGACTTAGAGCCCCAGGTAAGCGCCGCATCCCCCAACCCCTCCCAGAGCCTGCACCCCCCTCCCCACACACCCCTCCCACCTCCATACTCCCTCCCAGAGCCTGCACCCCCTCCCCACACAGGGCCAGCTCCAGGGTTTTGGCCGCCCCAAGCAGCCAAAAAAAAA
>NW_020684093.1:0-1996 GCF_002925995.2 Terrapene triunguis
CTACAGAATTAATGAGGCCAAGGGCTTAGTTGGATTCAAAGAAGATACTAGGTTCGACGGGGACAGGTGAGCAAAGCCCGCAGGTAAGTGGGGAACATGGAGACCTGGGAGATGGGTCGGAGACGAGAGGGAGTGTGGGCTATATTGGCAGAGAGAAAGGAGGGTCAGGACAAAACCGGGAGGAAAGATCAAACCAGTATCTTAGATGCCTATATACAAATGCGAGAAGTATGGGTAATAAGCAGGAAGAACTGGAAGTGCTAATAAATAAATACAACTATGACATTGTTGGCATCACTGAAACTTGGTGGGATAATACACATGATTGGAATGTTGGTGTGGATGGATACAGCTTGCTCAGGAAGGATAGACAGGGGAAAAAGGGAGGAGGTGTTGCCTTATATATTAAAAATGTACACACTTGGACTGAGGTAGAGATGGACATAGGAGACGGAAGTGTTGAGAGTCTCTGGGTTAGGCTAAAAGGGGTAAAAAACAAGGGTGATGTCATGCTAGGAGTCTACTACAGGCCACCTAACCAGGTGGAAGAGGTGGATGAGGCTTTTTTTAAACAACTAACAAAATCATCCAAAGCCCAAGATTTGGTGGTGATGGGGGACTTCAACTATCCGGATATATGTTGGGAAAATAACACAGCGGGGCACAGACTATCCAACAAATTCTTGGACTGCATTGCAGACAACTTTTTATTTCAGAAGGTTGAAAAAGCTACTAGGGGTGAAGCTGTTCTAGACTTGATTTTAACAAATAGGGAGGAACTCGTTGAGAATTTGAAAGTAGAAGGCAGCTTGGGTGAAAGTGATCATGAAATCATAGAGTTTGCAATTCTAAGGAAGGGTAGAAGGGAGAACAGCAAAATAGAGACAATGGATTTCAGGAAGGCGGATTTTGGTAAGCTCAGAGAGCTGATAGGTAAGGTCCCATGGGAATCAAGACTGAGGGGAAAAACAACTGAGGAGAGCTGGCAGTTTTTCAAAGGGACACTATTAAGGGCCCAAAAGCAAGCTATTCCGCTGGTTAGGAAAGATAGAAAATGTGGCAAAAGACCACCTTGGCTTAACCACGAGATCTTGCATGATCTAAAAAATAAAAAGGAGTCATATAAAAAATGGAAACTAGGACAGATTACAAAGGATGAATATAGGCAAACAACACAGGAATGCAGGGGCAAGATTAGAAAGGCAAAGGCACAAAATGAGCTCAGACTAGCTAAGGGAATAAAGGGGAACAAGAAGACTTTTTATCAATACATTAGAAGCAAGAGGAAGACCAAAGACAGGGTAGGCCCACTGCTTAGTGAAGAGGGAGAAACAGTAACAGGAAACTTGGAAATGGCAGAGATGCTTAATGACTTCTTTGTTTCGGTCTTCACCGAGAAGTCTGAAGGAATGCCTATCCTAGTGAATGCTAATGGGAAGGGGGTAGGTTTAGCAGATAAAATAAAAAAAGAACAAGTTAAAAATCACTTAGAAAAGTTAGATGCCTGCAAGTCACCAGGGCCTGATGAAATGCATCCTAGAATACTCAAGGAGCTAATAGAGGAGGTATCTGAGCCTCTAGCTATTATCTTTGGAAAATCATGGGAGACGGGAGAGATTCCAGAAGACTGGAAAAGGGCAAATATAGTGCCCATCTATAAAAAGGGAAATAAAAACAACCCAGGAAACTACAGACCAGTTAGTTTAACTTCTGTGCCAGGGAAGATAATGGAGCAAGTAATTAAGGAAATCATCTGCAAACACTTGGAAGGTGGTAAGGTGATAGGGAACAGCCAGCATGGATTTGTAAAGAACAAATCATGTCAAACCAATCTGATAGCTTTCTTCGATAGGATAACGAGTCTTGTGGATAAGGGAGAAGCTGTGGATGTGGTATACCTAGACTTTAGTAAGGCATTTGATACGGTCTCGCATGATATTCTTATCGACAAACTAGGCAAATACAATTTAGATGGGGCTACTATAAGGTGGGTGCA
>NW_020684094.1:0-1652 GCF_002925995.2 Terrapene triunguis
GGTGGGTGCATAACTGGCTGGATAACCGTACTCAGAGAGTTGTTATTCATGGTTCCCAATCCTGCTGGAAAGGCATAACGAGTGGGGTACCGCAGGGGTCTGTTTTGGGACCGGCTCTGTTCAATATCTTCATTAACGACTTAGATATTGGCATAGAAAGTACGATTATTAAGTTTGCGGATGATACCAAACTGGGAGGGATTGCAACTGCTTTGGAGGACAGGGTCATAATTCAAAATGATCTGGACAAATTGGAAAAATGGTCTGAGTTAAACTGGATGAAGTTTAACAAAGACAAATGCAAAGTGCTCCACTTAGGAAGAAAAAATCAGTTTCACACATACAGAATGGGAAGAGACTGTCTAGGAAGGAGTACGGCAGAAAGGGATCTAGGGGTTATAGTGGACCACAAGCTAAATATGAGTCAACAGTGTGATGCTGTTGCAAAAAAAGCAAACATGATTCTGGGATGTATTAACAGGTGTGTTGTGAGCAAGACACGAGAAGTCATTCTTCCGCTCTACTCTGCTCTGGTTAGGCCTCAGCTGGAGTATTGTGTCCAGTTCTGGGCACCGCATTTCAAGAAAGATGTGGAGAAATTGGAAAGGGTCCAGAGAAGAGCAACAAGAATGATTAAAGGTCTTGAGAACATGACCTATGAAGGAAGGCTGAAAGAATTGGGTTTGTTTAGTTTGGAAAAGAGAAGATTGAGAGGGGACATGATAGCAGTTTTCAGGTATCTAAAAGGGTGTCATAAGGAGGAGGGAGAAAACTTGTTCACCTTAGCCTCTAAGGATAGAACAAGAAGCAATGGGCTTAAACTGCAGCAAGGGAGGTCTAGGTTGGACATTAGGAAAAAGTTCCTAACTGTCAGGGTGGTTAAACACTGGAATAAATTGCCTAGGGAGGTTGTGGAATCTCCATCTCTGGAGATATTTAAGAGTAGGTTAGATAAATGCCTATCAGGGATGGTCTAGACAGTATTTGGTCCTGCCATGCGGGCAGGGGACTGGACTCGATGACCTCTCGAGGTCCCTTCCAGTCCTAGAATCTATGAGTCACCTGGCAGCACACCCAAGAGATTTAAAGGAGCTATAGAAAAAGGGTCCAAGCTGTTAGCAAACCCCCACAATCTCTCACTAAAAAACGGCCCTGGTCCCGGAGACCTGGAAAGCAACGAATGCTGTCGCTATCGTTTTAAAAGGCTCTTGGGGCGATTGGGGGAATTCCAGTTGATATCTGGCATGTTGGCTGAAAGGAGAATTAAAAACAAAACAACAAAACACCGGAAGATCCTGCTTGGAGCAGCTCTGCCCGGCCCGGCTCTGCCAAGCCAAGCCGCGCCTCACTGATCTCTGACCATTTTGGCCGTGACGAGCAAGGAACGGATAAAGGAGACCAGGTGACACAATGTATCGAGATTCCAAAAGGCCTTGGACAAGGTCCCATACAAGTAGCCACAAAAGAAGCGAAATCGTCCTGGAGCGAGAGGCAAAGTATTGTCGTGGCACAAAAACAGGCCAGGAGTCAGACAGCAAAGAACAGCATTAAATGGTCCATTTCCATCCCGGCCCCAGGGTACCGGTGGTACCCTTCAGGCTCCGTCCTAGGCCCTGTGTTAATATATTTATTAACAATCTGCACTGGGGGGT
>NW_020684095.1:0-1766 GCF_002925995.2 Terrapene triunguis
GGCTGTTTGCAAATCCAATCTCCTTTGGGAGAGATTCTCTCCCCCTCTTTCTGCCTCTCCCCGGACAGACAGGGGACGCCACCGAGGAACCCTAATGCCACTCACTTGCTCTGGTGACGGAGCGATGGATGGAGGATGTTCAGGGTCGTCCCTCGCCCTTCTCCTCACTCTCCAAGCCCAAGGCAGGCTGGAGAGGGTGGTGGGGAGCTGAGGAGTTACCCTGCCCAGCAAGCAGGCAGGGTGATGGCACGGGGCGATCGGCTGGCTGTGAAAACAAGAGTCTGTCTTATTGCCAAGGGACAGAGAAACTCGGCCCGCAGCAGGGGGTGCCGGACACCGGCCTAGTGCGGGGGTGACAGCGCGTCCGGGATCCCGACATCCCAGCACTTTACACACCTTCCTGGAGCCTCCCAACCCCCTTGGGCTGTCGGGACTGCGACCCCAACCCCACTGATGAGAACCAGGCCTGGGGAGGGGAAGCTACTGGCTCAGGGTCACACCAAGTGTCAGAAGAATGGATGGGACCCAGCAGGCCTTCTTTCCAGGCCCCTTCGCTAACCACTGCTGCACACTCCCTCCCACTGCTGGCAATCACAAGCAGGCCCTCACGTCCGCTCCCCCTGCTTTGAGAGGGAGCGTGCTCCGCTGGAGTGACTGGACCAGGGGATTGGGAGTCAGGACTCCTGAGTTCCATTGCTGGGTTTCCTGTTGGTTCCACTGCTGGGTGTTTTCCTTTCCCTGTGGGACTTTGAGCAAATTGCTCCCCCCTCTCTGGCTCTGTCCCCAGCAGTCAAATGGGGATTTCATACTTTCCCACTATTGGAAAGTGCTGGGAGAAGCCCCCAGCAAAAGCTGCTCTGACAGCGCTAAGCAGCATCTGCCCATTGAAGGTGGGAGCGCACTGCCCAGGAGGAGGAGTGTTTGGCTCTGGGGTTTCACTTCAGCCCAGTCTAGAGAGAGGGGCCCAGCCATGGAGTTTGGCTCAAGAAGACCAAGTCTCCAATTTGTTAAGGGCGTTTTGAATTCCAATCCTGTGCTCCAAAGTGCTTGGTGTCATTTGCAAATTGTAGAAGCATGCTCTCCACTCCATTTTCCAAATCCTTCAGGAAAATATTGAACACTACCGGCCCCCGGACTGATCCCTGCCGGACCCAGTAGGTACACCCTCTCCGTTGGACAGCCAGACATGGAGAAGGGCTCTTGGAGTCTGGGCTTTCAACCAGCTCTGCACTCCCATTCCACTGATTACATCTAGACCACATTTCCCTCGTTCGCTTGTGAGAATGTCCCATGGGACTGTGTCAAAAGCCTTAGAAACACCAAGAGAGATCACATCTACTGGTTACCCATCTCCACTAGGCCCGGAACCCTGCCAAAGAAGGAGCTAGGATTGGTTTGGAATGATTTGTTCTTGACAAGTCCATGCTCACTAGTCCTAAGAACCAAATGATCCTGTAGGTGCTGACAAAGGGATTGTTTAATGATGTATTCCAGTCTCTCTCCAGCTATGGAAGTGAGGCTGGCTAGTCTGTAAGTCCCAGGGTTCTCTTTGTTCCCCTTTTACAGATAGGTCCTGTCTTGTTAATGGATGGGAAGAGGTTCTTTTTCAGGGATCGCAGACGAGAACTGGGGCACAGCATCTGGTTTGTTAAGACCACAAAAATGGAGGCAGGAACCTCTTTTCTCCTGCTGGCAAAGAACCCCAGGTACCTAAAGGACAGGGCCTCACATCCCTGAATGGGCTTTTAAAAAGACAATGCTTAAAA
>NW_020684096.1:0-1298 GCF_002925995.2 Terrapene triunguis
ACAAATCACTTAACAATGGTTAGGCAGCTGTTGTGCTGAGACGACTGCGGATCTTGCTGACCAATATGGTCTCACTGTTCCCTTGTACTTCCCTGTCAAGGGAGGCCACTCCTATGGATTTAAATGGGACAGCCCTCTTTTTGGGTGGTTTGTCCCACAGCTGGTAATGAGATGTAACCCTTCTGCCCATCTAAGTTGGCAGCAACAAGGGCCGGGTTCTGTATCTAGGGGTTCCGTTTCAATAACACAATGCAAAACCGGCTCGAGCCCCCACCCAGTGACCTGGGACAATTACATACCACCCCCCTGGGTACCTCTAAGAGGCAATACTTCCCCTCTCGCAAGCACGGAGTCTGAGTGTAGCAGAAAATGTTTAATGACATGAGGTAAACGACATCAGCATAAAATTGGAAAAACACCACAAACAGGATTCATAACACAAACCATGAGCAAAACCCACCCCAGCAAATTGGGCTGTGTCCTTTCCCTTTGGTTCTTGAATCCAGCAACCCAACAATCACCCAGAGTCCCCAAAGTCCAACATCCCCAAAGTCTCTGGGGTCCAGCAACCACCCAAAGTCCCAAAAGTCCAACAACCCCCAAAGTCTCTGCCCCGGTCAGTGCAGTCCCAGAGTAAAGGGGGGGGGCACGCAGGGTGTTAAGGGGCACCTTACGTGATCCGAGGCTGGCCAGCCGTCTGTTTCTCCGTGGGGGTTCCGCCGCAGCCTTTACCACGAGCCAGTCCACTTTCCTGCCATCCCACGAACTGCTCCGCTCTACAAGCTGCTCCGCTCCACTCCGCTCCGCTCTGCTCCGCTCACCGACCTGTGAGCCGTTCCAGCCGTCCCCGCAAACAGCTCCGCTCGCCGTTCCTTGGGCCACTCCAACCGGCCCCGCAAGGCTCCACACCGCTCGCTGCTCCTCCAGTCGTCCCCACAAATTGCTCCGCCAGCTGCTGAGCAATATAGCTTCAGGCTCCCCCACTAGTTAACATAGCCTCAGTGATCTCAGCTCTTAATAACATCAGCTCTTTTGTGATTTCAGCTCTTAGCGATTTCAGCTCATAGTATAGTAGGGGAGCCCCAGTGCTGGTGCACCATTGGCCCAAAGTGAATTCAGCTCAGCAGCCTGTAACTAGACTCCTAAGGGAATCAAAGTTAGCTCTGACATTCCACAGTGGAGAGAGGAGGTGGTGCAATTGGTGTTTCAGACCCTCAGAGGGGGCCCATACCATCAGGTACAAATACCCATCCCCATCCTCTCTCAATTCACTGGGTTTTGTAACCCATGCCCCTTGT
>NW_020684097.1:0-1618 GCF_002925995.2 Terrapene triunguis
CTGTAGACCAGGCCTAAAGAATGAATGCAGAACTGGTCCTTATCTAGTTATAAAAGCTGAGCTAAGATTTAAGCTGCTAAACGTCTGATGCTGATCTTGTTTACACTGATATTAATAATACTTATTGCAGTAATAACTCCACTTATTCATAGATTCATAGATTCATAGATTCTAGGACTGGAAGGGACCTCGAGAGGTCATCGAGTCCAGTCCCCTGCCCGCATGGCAGGACCAAATACTGTCTAGACCATCCCTGATAGACATTTATCTAACCTACTCTTAAATATCTCCAGAGATGGAGATTCCACAACCTCCCTAGGCAATTTATTCCAGTGTTTAACCACCCTGACAGTTAGGAACTTTTTCCTAATGTCCAACCTAGACCTCCCTTGCTGCAGTTTAAGCCCATTGCTTCTTGTTCTATCCTCAGAGGCTAAGGTGAACAAGTTTTCTCCCTCCTCCTTATGACACCCTTTTAGATACCTGAAAACTGCTATCATGTCCCCTCTCAGTCTTCTCTTTTCCAAACTAAACAAACCCAATTCTTTCAGCCTTCCTTCATAGGTCATGTTCTCAAGACCTTTAATCATTCTTGTTGCTCTTCTCTGGACCCTTTCCAATTTCTCCACATCTTTCTTGAAATGCGGTGCCCAGAACTGGACACAATACTCCAGCTGAGGCCTAACCAGAGCAGAGTAGAGCGGAAGAATGACTTCTCGTGTCTTGCTCACAACACACCTGTTAATACATCCCAGAATCATGTTTGCTTTTTTTGCAACAGCATCACACTGTTGACTCATATTTAGCTTGTGGTCCACTATAACCCCTAGATCCCTTTCTGCCGTACTCCTTCCTAGACAGTCTCTTCCCATTCTGTATGTGTGAAACTGATTTTTTCTTCCTAAGTGGAGCACTTTGCATTTGTCTTTGTTAAACTTCATCCTGTTTAACTCAGACCATTTCTCCAATTTGTCCAGATCATTTTGAATTATGACCCTGTCCTCCAAAGCAGTTGCAATCCCTCCCAGTTTGGTATCATCCGCAAACTTAATAATCGTACTTTCTATACCAATATCTAAGTCGTTAATGAAGATATTGAACAGAGCCGGTCCCAAAACAGACCCCTGCGGAACCCCACTCGTTATGCCTTTCCAGCAGGATTGGGAACCATTAATAACAACTCTCTGAGTACGGTTATCCAGCCAGTTATGCACCCACCTTATAGTAGCCCCATCTAAATTGTATTTGCCTAGTTTGTCGATAAGAATATAATGCGAGACCGTATCAAATGCCTTACTAAAGTCTAGGTATACCACATCCACAGCTTCTCCCTTATCCACAAGACTCGTTATCCTATCGAAGAAAGCTATCAGATTGGTTTGACATGATTTGTTCTTTACAAATCCATGCTGGCTGTTCCCTATCACCTTACCACCTTCCAAGTCAGTAGTTATACATTGGTTTGGCATGGGTAAGTGAGGTCCTAACTATGGAACTGCTTTAGCTTGCCCCCGTCTGTGAGATCAGCCAGCCCACAGACAAGAGGTTAACAGTGAGATATTACATAGTCATAGAAAGTAATGGCTCTGATTTAGCAACTGTTCATGTAGGATGGTGC
>NW_020684098.1:0-1021 GCF_002925995.2 Terrapene triunguis
AGGTTTTAGTTGGGGGCTGAAGGTGACAGCTAGTGGTGTTCTGTTATTTTCTTTGTTGGCCCTGTCTTGTAGGAGGTGACTTCTGGGTACTCGTCTGGCTCTGTCAATCTGTTTTTTCACTTCAGCAGGTGGGTATTGTAGTTTTAAGAATGCTTGATAGAGATCTTGTAGGTGCTTGTCTCTATCTGAGGGATTGGAGCAAATGCGGTTATATCTTAGAGCTTGGCTGTAGACAATGGATCGTGTGGTGTGTCCTGGATGGAAGCTGGAGGCATGTAGGTAAGTGTAGCGGTCAGTAGGTTTCCGGTACAGGGTGGTATTTATGTGACCATCGCTTATTAGCACAGTAGTGTCCAGGAAATGGACCGCTTGTGTGGATTGATCTAGGCTGAGGTTGATGGTAGGATGGAAATTATTGAAATCATGGTGGAATTCCTCAAGGGCTTCTTTTCCATGGGTCCAGATGATGAAGATGTCATCAATGTAGCGCAAGTAGAGTAGGGTCGTTAGGGGACGAGAGCTAAGGAAGCGTTGTTCTAAGTCCGCCATAAAAATGTTGGCATACTGTGGGGCCATGCGGGTACCCATAGCAGTGCCGCTGACTTGAAGGTATATATTGTCCCCAAATGTGAAATAGTTGTGGGTGAGGACAAAGTCACAGAGTTCAGCCACCAGGTTAGCTGTGACATTATCGGGGATACTGTTCCTGATAGCTTGTAGTCCATCTTTGTGTGGAATATTGGTGTAGAGGGCTTCTACGTCCATAGTGGCCAGGATGGTGTTTTCTGGAAGATCACCGATGGATTGTAGTTTCCTCAGGAAGTCAGTAGTATCTCGAAGATAGCTGGGAGTGCTGGTAGCGTAGGGTCTGAGGAGAGAGTCCACATAACCAGACAAGCCTGATGTTAGGGTGCCAATGCCTGAGATGATGGGGCGTCCAGGATTTCCAGGTTTATGGATCTTGGGTAGCAAAGACCTGTCTGGCCATTCTATGACAGACCTGCGGGTGGCTATCTTAAAA
>NW_020684099.1:0-3353 GCF_002925995.2 Terrapene triunguis
GATAAAATGCCCAATTCTTGGGACGGGAAACCATTTCCATCCTGCTCGTGCTTACTGCTGGCAGAAGGCAGGGAAAGGCAGAGATTCCATCATTCCAGACCTGTCAAGGTATAACACATCCACTGCTTTCCCCTCATCCACAGAGCCAGTTATCTCCTCATAGAAGGCAATTAGGTTAGTCAGGCACGACTTCCCCTTGGTGAATCCATGCTGACTGTTCCTGATCACTTTCCTCTCCTCTAAGTGCTTCAGAATTGATTCCTTGAGGACCTGCTCCATGATTTTTCCAGGGACTGAGGTGAGGCTGACTGGCCTGTTGTTCCCCGGATCCTCCTTCTTCCTTTTTTAAAGATGGGCACTACATTAGACTTTTTCCAGTCATCCGGGTCCTCCCCCGATCGCCATGAGTTTTCAAAGATAATGGCCAACGGCTCTGCAGTCACATCCGCCAACTCCTTTAGCACCCTCGGATGCAGTGCATCCGGCCCCATGGACTTGTGCTCGCCCAGCTTTTGTAAATAGTCCCGAACTATTTCTTTCTCCACAGAGGGCTCGTCACCTTCTCCCCATGCTGTGCTGCCCAGTGCAGCAGTCTGGGAGCTGACCTTCTTTGTGAAGACAGATGCAAAAAAAACATTGAGTACATTAGCTTTTTCCACATCCTCTGTCACTAGGTTGTCTCCCTCATTCAGTAAGGGGCCCACACTTTCCTTGACTTTCTTCTTGTTGCTAACATACCTGAAGAAATCCTTCTTGTTACTCTTAACATCTCTTGCTAGCTGCAACTCCAAGTGTGATTTGGCCTTCCTGATTTCACTCCTGCATGCCTGAGCAATATTTTTATACTCCTTCCTGGTCATTTGTCCAATCTTCCACTTCTTGTAAGATCTGTGTTGTATATCGACCTGGGTATGTGGCTGGTCCTTTAGGATCTGAAGAACCCTTTTGTTTGATGAAATTGGCTTCAAAGAACCACTCAGCAGTAAATTCAGTGTTTTTGGTGGCAATAAAAGGACTGGAATGCCGAAGGAGACTGCTTTTCTGACTTCTTGTTAGCCAGTGGGGTGAAACAGAAGTTTACTTTGGTTGCTGGTTTGGTATCTCTTATCAGAGAATGACCACTGCTTTTTGGGGGTGCCTGCCCCATTTCTCAGCACTTTGTCCTGAATTTACTATTCTCAGTTGTGACCCACTAAGGGCTTCTCTACACCACGCAGCTCTTAGAGACAAGGCTGGGTCGACACTGTCTTGTCGCTAAAAGTCAGTGTGTGTGAACGCTCTTTTGCGGTATTTTGTTGGCACTTTTGCCGACAAAATACTTCCAGCCCCGTGAGCGGCATAAGCTTTGTCGGCAGGAGAGCGCTCCTGCCGAAAAGCCGCGTTCACACCACCGCTTGCGTCGGCAAAACGTTTGTCTTTCGCGGGGGGGCTTTTTAAAGTACCCGCAAAAGAGAAAAGTTTTGTCGACAACCGTGCAGTGTAGACATACCCTTAGGCACAGTGAGAGATGGCTTTTGCTCTTTTGCCTACTGCTAATGACAGGGAGCTAACACAGGAGAAAGAAGAGGCAGGCAGGCGGACCACAGTGGCCAGGAGAAAGTGAGAAGAAACAACAGATGAGTGGCTGGAGAATGTGGGCATCAATCTTGCTACCTCTTGCATGCAAAGCACAAGCTCTACCGCTTGAGCTAATTCCCCACCTCTGGCTTGTGGGTAAGGCACCCGCCAGGCAAAGTGAGGGCTCTGGGGTCTGAAGTGGAACAGAGCGTCAGATGGGGGGACGCTTATAGTTGGGGAAGGGGTCCCGAGTCCTGGATCCCAGCCACACGCCTCGGCACAAAGACCAATGGTCCCTACAGGACGTGTGTCACGGGGATAAGAGTTAGTAATAAGAATAAGCAACACACTTAAGAAGAGAACATGACTTTTATCTAAGCCAACATAGCCAGGAGCAGCCCCAGCTCAGGATCCTCAACCGGACTCACCCCAACTCCCGGGCACAGCGTCCAGTTAACAGCCCTCCCTTGGCCTGGCTGGTCACCCACAGACACATGGCCACACGCAGCCCTTCCCTGCTTTGGCTCACTCCAAGCTGTTTTACACCTCGATCCTGGGCTGCGCTGAGGAGGCCGTGTGGGAGACCAGTTTGCAGTCCCCTGACAGAGAACTACAGTTCACATCAAAAGCTGACCTAACAATGATCCCGGGTGAATGTGTGAGCTCAGGCTCCCTGGACACAATAAAAAGACATGATCCTACTGGGGTCTCTTCTATATAACCTTAGAGACTAACAAATGTATTTGAGCATAAGCTTTCGTGGGCTACAGCCCACTTCATCGGATGCATGTAGTGGAAAATACAGTAGCAAGAGATATATATATACACACAGAGAACATGAAACAATGGGTGTTACCATATACAACGTAAGGAGAGTGATCAGTTAAGGTGTGTATGGGGAGGGGATAGCGAAGGGCTATGTGCAGGCAGGGGGTAGCTCAGGGTGCAGGGAGGGGGTAACTAGGGGCTGTGTGCAGGCAGGGGAGTAGCGCAGGTTGCAGGGAGGAGGTAGCTAGGGGCTATCTAGTGGCAGGGGGGCTCCTGGTGGAACTCCCAGCTTCAGGGGGCAAGGCCTTGGGGCTTCAGCCTCCCTGCTGCTCCTGGCTTGCGGGGAGGGGAGGTTTGCTGGCTTGTGTCCCGTGCCGCTCCTGGCTTCAGCGCTGGGACTCGCTGCACCAGGTTTCAGCCGCGGGGCTCCCAGGTCCCCCTGAAAGGGCTCGCGGCCCCGGACCCCCGGCTGAGAACCGCTGATCTAAACAAAACAACGTTGGTAAAACCACGGGTCCGAACAGCAATGGCCGAGTCTTGGGGTTAGTCCTCCAGCCCCAGGGGAAAAGCTTGAGCCGGCCCCTGCTGCTCCCCTCCCAACTGCACCTGTGTGGCAAGGCAAATGTGGATGATCAGTGCCGCTGGCTCCAAGCCTCCCTCCCCACCCACTTCCACCGTGGCTCTTTGCCCACATTGTGCCCCACGGGGGGAGCCGGCCATGCTGCCCAAACCTGAGCTCCATCTTCACCCCCACCTGCCAGGCTGGCTGAATGCAGAGCCATGTGGCCAATGGCAGGCAGAGATGGTGACTGGGTTCCTTCCCCTGCAAGCCAAGCCCAGCTGCCGGTGTCCTGCGAGCCCCTGTCACACACTCCAGCAACAGCCACGTGCCGATCGGGGGCAGCGCCAGGCTGGACTAGAACACGGTTCAACAAAGAACGAGATGGGTTCCCGGAGGAGAGGTCCGGGAACGGCTGTTAGCCAGGCTGGGCAGGGAGGGGGCCCCTCGTCTCTGCTAGCCAGAGGCC
>NW_020684100.1:0-3024 GCF_002925995.2 Terrapene triunguis
CTTGTTTGAAATAAGGGCCAAATCTTTAGCACTGAAGGTGATTAATCATTTGGACACACCACAAAGAAAAGTGGTAGATTCTCCAACTCCCTATATCGGCAGATCCAGACTGGATGCTATTCTGGAAGATATAGTGGTAGTTCGGGCAATGAAAGAATTCATCCATTCGCGGCATACTGTCTACACCAGAATTAGACTGATATATCTACATCTCTCAGGGGTTTGCAGTTTCTTGCTGTTCACTATGTTTCATAAAAATAAAATGCAGTTGTGGGTTGCATTAGCATAGGCAGAGCATGCAAATCACAGGAGGTGAGCACGGCTCTACTTGGCACTGGTTAGGCCTCAGCTGGAGCACTGTGTCCAGTTTGGGTCACCCATGTATAGGAAGGATGTAGAGAAACTGGAAAGGATCCAGAGGAGAGAGACAAAGATGACCGAAAGGATGTAATAAAAACCATATGAATAAAGACCAAAGGAACTGGGTATGTTTAATTTGGGAAAAAGGAGATGGAGGAGGGTCATGACAGTCATCTTCAGATACTTGAAAAGCTTCCATAGAAAAGGTGGAGAAAAGTTTTCCTCTCTTACCACAGTGGGCGGGACAACAGTGAATTGAGTTCAAACTACAGTATAACAGACTAAGATGAGATCTCAGGAAAAAGTTCCTAACTGTAAGAACAGGAGAACAGTGGAACAGATGCCTCGGGAGGTTGTGGAAGCTCCTTTGGTGGAGGTTTTCCAAAGGAGGCTGGAGCCATATGTCCTGGATGGTTTAGACACAACAAATCCTGTATCTCAACAGGGGGTTAGGCTAGATGACCCTAGCAGTCCCTTGTCACCCTGTGGCTCGATGATTCCATGATATAAAATCCCAGTGTAGACCAGTTCTTAGTCACACACAAGTCTTTTGAGTTTAATTCAGGATAATTTGGTGAAATTTCATGGTCTGTGTTATACAGCAGGTGAGACTGGAGGATCCAATCGTGTCTTCTAATCTTAAACCCATGAATCTATCAATAAAGAATGTAGATCAGACATTTGTATTTACTGTGTCTCGCAACACACAAACAGGGGAACATTGAATTGCATTAAGAACAGGAGTACTTGTGGCACCTTAGAGACTAACAAATTTATTAGAGCATAAGCTTTCGTGGGCTACAGCCCACTTCTTTGGATGCATAGAATGGAACATATATTGAGGAGATATATATACACACATACAGAGAGCATGAAAAGGTGGGAGTGGTCTTACCAACTCTGATAATCACTTCAAAAGTTTTTTTTCACTTACTTAATTGGCCTCTCAGAGTTGGTAAGACAACTCCCACCTGTTCATGCTCTCTGTATGTGTGTATATATATATCCTCAATATATGTTCCATTCTATGCATCCGAAGAAGTGGGCTGTAGCCCACAAAAGCTTATGCTCTAATAAATTTGTTTGTCTCTAAGGTGCCACAAGTACTCCTGTTCTTTTTGCGGATACAGACTAATACGGCTGCTACTCTGAAACCATTCAATTGCATTGAAAGTCTGAATATATAACACTGATGAAAGAAAATTGTTTACATAATCCATAATTGGAATGCGGAACTGCTTGCCACAGACATTACTGGAGCAAAGAGCTTAGCTGAATGGGATTCACAAAAGGATTGGTCATTGTAGGTAATGCTGGTGGCACCAAATTTAGTTAAGGCTGTCTGACACCTTCTATAAGGACAACTCTTTTTCAGTGTCTTATAAGGTTGCCAAACTTCAAGCATTTGGATTCTAATTTTCCATGTTCGGAGTCTGTTGAAAACTTCTTATAATTGTTCCATTGAGGAGCCTTAGCACCTCCATGATTTCCAGTTAGTGTGACCAGATAGTAAGTGTTGAAAATCGGGACAGATGTGGGGGACAATAGGTACCTATATTAGAAAAAAATCCCTGAATATCGAGACTGTCCCCAAAAACCCTGAGACATCTGCTCACGCTATTTCCAGCACATAAAAATCAGATACCTGTGACCCCATTAACAGCCAGAATCCTCAAATGCAAGAGGAGGAGGTGACAGTGTCTGCATTAACACACAGCTGGCTCCTGTGCTCTTTACTCAGTTCTGACTCCAAGGGGAGTTTTCCTCATTGGGGACTGAGGAAAGCACGGGTCACAACCCCAGAATTTGGCCTTTGTATTGCACATCTACTAACACCTTTCATCCTGAAGGATCTAATGTGCCACTGAAAGGCAGCCACCTCGGGTCTGGCAGCCACCAATCAGCCTGAGGCCCCAGCAAAGGGTGACATTTTGCCCTGTGACACTAGAGAAAATTCATTCCCTGTGGCAGGGGCAATGGGCAGTTTAATGGATGTGAAGAGCGGAAAGGACCAAAGACTTACTCTCTAAACCATCACATACATGTTACACTGGGTTTGTCGAGCAGGTGAGCTCCTAAGCAAGAGATGGGTACCTGTGAATTCTGAAATGGAAGCATCTTCCCTGGGAATTCCCCTCAGGTAGCCGTGTCCCACACCTCTCTCACCCCAGCATCTGCAGCAACATCCGATGCCGAGAGCCGACACAGGGATGTGCATCATTTATAAGAGCTCTGTGCAATCCCAGTGGGGTTCGCTCAGCCTCTAGGGGATTAGCAGCATCTTCATGTAAACAGGCTGGAGACAAGCCTGTCTTTGCATTTGTGCTATGCTTCCAGCTTTAGGAGTAAACAGTAATTAAGGGACCTCCCCAAAGGGAGATGAGATCTCTGTGGCTCTCCACTGTGTCAGAGAGGAATTGTCTGCTCTGTGTATTTTTGTATATTTTAAAATTGTACTAGATTACGAAGAAAACTAGGATAATGCCGAGAACTCCATAGCATGTGACACCCTGTAAATGGGGTTGTTGCTAAGGGATCAGAAATCAGTAATTCTCATCAGTAACTATCATCAGACTGTGCAGCATATTTCTTTGAAGGATTTTGAAAACACCAAGCAAAGAAAAGTCACTATGAACATATCCCCATTATACAGTTAGGTAAACT
>NW_020684101.1:0-2269 GCF_002925995.2 Terrapene triunguis
GATGCTCAGCCGGGACGGGGGTCCCTGCAGCCCCCGCACACGCCGCACTTCCCTTGCCGCAGCCTCCTTCCTGCCGCTGCCGGAGCACGTACCCCGGCCTGTCCCCGCTGGAAACAGCTCCCCCGCTGCTCGGTTCCGGGCCCCGCGGGGAGGGGAGCTGGGCTGACTCCGTCCCTGGGGCACCTGGCCGGTAGTAAGCGGCGCCCTTTGGGGCCCAAAGCCCTGTGATAGACTCATAATAAAATGGTTAGAATTGGCAAACACAGTCCCATTAATTTGACCAGAGCTGGATGAATTGGGCCCATCTGGGAGATATACAACCCCAATGAAATTAATTGAAATGGAATCACTTTTTTGAGAAATGAAATTAAATAATACTGCAACTGTAATGGGAACTAGCCCTCCGCTCCCTTCCTTTATACCAGTGGGTCCCAAACTTTAACAACCTGTGAACCCCTTTCACTAAAATGTCAAGTCTCACGAACCCCCTCCTAAAAATGAATATTTCCAGGGATTTTCTCCTTTACCTCAGTATAAACTATAAAAAGTAGTGATCTTGGAAATATAAGCATGTCATAAAAACACATTTTATTACACACTATTTATTATTAATTATTATTTATCATTACAGTATTTTTATTACATGATGAAAACGGCAACACTATTCCAAGATCTCACTTTCGTAGCTTGTATCACTTTGAATAAGCCTGTTATAAGACAAGGCTCCTATGTTTCATCAAGGAGTATCAGGGTATGTCTACACTACGAAATTAGGTTGAATTTATAGAAGCCGGTTTTATAGAAATCGGTTTTATATTGTCGATTGTGTGTGTCCCCACATAAAATGCTCTAAGTGCATTAAGTCGGCGGACCACGTCCACAGTACCGAGGCTAGCGTCGACTTCCGGAGCGTTGCACTGTGGGTAGCTATCCCACAGTTCCCGCAGTCTCCGCCGCCCATTGGAATTCTGGGTTGAGATCCCAATGCCTGATGATGCAAAAACAGTGTCGCGAGGGGTTCTGGGTACATGTCGTCAGGCCCCTCCCCCTCCGTCAGAGCAACGGCAGACAATCGATTCGCGCCTTTTTACCTGGGTTACCTGTGCAGACAACATACCACGGCAAGCATGGAGCCCGCTCAGCTCACCGTCACCATATGTCATCTGGGTGCCGGCAGACGTGGTACTGCATTGCTACATAGCAGCAGCTAATTGCCTTTTGGTAGTAGACAGCGTAGTATGACTGGTAGCTGTCATCAGCTATCTGGGTGCTGGCAGATGTGGGGCTGCATTGCTACACAGCAGCAACTCCTTGCCTTTTGGCAGTGGATGGTGTATTACGACTGGTATCCGTCATTGTCATATTCCTCAGTGAGTTCAATCAGAGGCACCTGGGCAGACATGTTTTGTCTCCTGGCCTATTAAACCGTCTTGACGATGATGGCTAGCAGTCGTAGTACAGCATTTTCTGCCAAGCACCCAGAAGATGCCGATGGCTATCAGTCATGCTGCACCATCTGCTGCCAGCTTAAGATGTAAAAAATAGATGGACCAGATTTGTTCTGTATTCATTTGCTTCCCCCTCCCTCCGTGAAATCAACGGCCTGCTAAACCCAGGGTTTTGAGTTCAATCTTTGGGGGTGCCGTTCTGTGTGACAGTTGTTTGTGTTTCTCCCTGATGCACAGCCACCTTTGTTGATTTTAATTCCCTGTAAGCCATGTCGTCACTCGCCCCTCCCTCCCTCCCTCCGTCGGACAATAGTTTCGCGCCTTTTTTGAGCCCAGACGCCATAGCACTGGGATCATGGAGCCCGCTCAGATCACCGCGGCAATTATGAGCACTATGAACACCACGCGCATTGTCCTGGAGTATATGCAGAGCCAGAACATGCCAAAGCAAAACCAGGCGAGGAGGTGATTGCAGCGATTGCAGTGCAGCGACGAGAGTGATGAGGAAATTGACATGGACATAGACCTCTCACAAAGTACAGGCCCCAGCAATGTGCAAATCATGGTGTTACTGGGGCAGGTTCATGGCATGGAACGCCGATTCTGGGCCCGGGAAACAAGCACAGACTGGTGGGACCGCATCGTGTTGCAGGTGTGGGACGATTCCCAGTGGCTGCGAAACTTTTGCATGCGTAAGGGCACTTTCATGGAACTTTGTGACTTGCTTTCCCCTGCCCTGAAGCGCCAGAATACCAGGATGAGAGCAGCCCTCACAGTTGAGAAGCGAGTGGCGATAGCCCTGTGGAAGCTTGCAACGCCAG
>NW_020684102.1:0-3618 GCF_002925995.2 Terrapene triunguis
TCGCCGTTCCACAATATCCACATGACCCATTGCCACCGTGATGTCCTCGGCGCGGGGTCCCGTGCTTTCTGACAGGTCTGTGCCACTCTCAGACTTCAGGCCCTCACCGCGCTGCCGTAGCCTCCTCGCCTGATTTCTCTGCATCTGCCTCTGGGAAAGGTGGATGATAAGCTGCGAGGTGTTGACAACGGCCACAACTGCAGCGATGGTCGCAGCGGGCTCCATGCTCGCAGTGCTGTGGCGTCCGCGCTGTCACTGACCAGAAAAGTGCGTGAACTGATTTCCCGCCGGCGCTTTCAGGGAGGGAGGGCGGTAGTGACGGATGGATGACGACAGTTACCCAAAAGCACCCTCGACACATTTTTTTACCCAGAAGGCATTGGCGGCTCGACCCAGAATTCCAATGGGCAGCGGGGATTGCGGGAACTGTGGGATAGCTGCCCACAGTGCACCGCTTCCAATGTCGACGCTTTCCCCGTTAGTGTGGACTCACAAAGTCGAATTACTGTCCTTAGTGTGGACACACACGTTCGATTTTGTAATATCGATTCCACATATTCGATTTAAGTAAAATCGAACTACTCTCGTAGTGTAGACATACCCAAAGAGTTACAGGGGGAGGGGAGGGAACTAGCAGGGAAACATGAAGGGGGTAGTTTCGGTGAAACAAAAAAGAGGTGGAAGCTAAGTACTCTACAATTAGTCTCCAGGGCCCAGGGGGGATAGCTCAGATGGGAGTCCAGCTCAAAGCCAAGCCCTGTAATAAATCCAGCGGGTTGAAAAGAGTAATCATCTAACTTGGTATTGTCAAACTTTTCATGGGTTGTTCAGGAGAAGCAGCCAGTAGCGTAGCTAGCGGGGTGCAGAGGAAGCAGCCGCTTCCCCTCAGCACACTTTGCAAAAGCGGCCGGAGGAGCGAGGGGGGGCACGGCCGGAGAAGGGGGGGCACAGGCTGACTGTGGCCCGGCAGCCGCGGCCGGAGGAGTGAGGGAGGGGGGTGCAGGCTGGCGGCGGGCCAGCCGCCGCGGCCGGAGGAGAGGGAGGGCAGCGCAGGCTGGCGGCAGGCCGGCAGCCGCGGCCAGAGGACCAAGGGGGGGCACAGCATGGCAGCCGGGCAGCCGCAGCCGGAGGAGCCATGGGGGGGGAGGGGCGGTGCGGCCGGAGGGGCCAGCCAAGGGGGGGGGCATGGAGCAGCCGGAGGAGGAGCCGGGGGGCGTGGCCAGAGGAGGAGCCAAGGGAGGGCGCCTTTTTTAGGTTTGCTCTCCCTCCTCTTAAAAGCTGGCTACGCCACTGGAATCAGCACCATATGTTTGGATGCCTAAGACGACTTCTGAGTTATTTCTGCCCCCCTTCATTTCAGTGAATGAAATGGGTTGATGGCCCTTATTTCCCATGCTGCAGTTGTAGCAGCGGGACATGACCCATTGCCTCAATGTCAAACCATGTCTAGTTACTTTTCTCAAGGTCCAGTTGCTTGCACCAGAATTAAACCTTTTTTATGTCCCCTGTGGCACAAAATACCAAGGATGTGTGGTGGGAAATGATCAATGGAGCTGACATTTGGTTATGTGCAATGGACAGATGAGTTACCATCTAGTCCAGGGGTAGGCAACCTATGGCACGCGTGCCAAAGGCGGCACATGAGCTGATTTTCAGTGGCACTCACACTGTCCGGGTCCTGGCCACTGGTCCGGGGGGCTCTGCATTTTAATTTAATTTTAAATGAAGCTTCTTAAACATTTTAAAAACTGTATTTACTTTACATATAACAATAGTTTAGTTATATATTATAGACTTATAGAAAGAGACCTTCTAAAAACGTTAAAATGTATTACTGGCATGCGAAACCTTAAATTAGAGTGAATAAATGAAGACTCAGCACAGCACTTCTGAAAGGTTGCCGACCCCTGGTCTAGTTGTATTACAGTAACAGCCAGAAGCCCCAACCAAAATCAGGTTATAATAGAAATATCTCTAGTGCAGTGGTTCTCAAATTGTGGATTGGGACTCACATGGGGTCGCCAAGGCTGGCTTAGACTTGCTGGGGCCCAGGGCTGGGCTTCAGCCCTGGGTGGTGGGGCTCAGGTTACAGGCTCCTTGCCTGGGGCTGAAGCCCTTGGGCTTAATCTTTGCCCCCTGCGGCCGAAGTAGTGGGGCTCAGGTTTTGGCCCCTGCACCCAGGTCAGCAGGACTCAGGTTGGCTCAGGCTTTGGTCCCCCCCTCCTGGGGTCGTATAGTAATTTTTGTTGTCAGGAGGGGGCACGATGCAATTAAGTTTGAGAACCCCTGTTCTAGTGTAAGGTCTGTCAGTGATAGAAGGAAGCAAGAATTGTTCATAGTTTTAAGGCCAGAAGGGACAATTCTGACCCAGTCTGAGAGGCAGTGTGGTCTAGTAGCTACCTGGACAGGGACTCAGCAGACCTGGATTCTATTCCTAGCTCTGCCACTGGCCTGCTGGACAACCTTTTGCAAGTTCTTTCACTGCTCCATGCCTCAGTTTCCCTATCTGTAAAACAGGGGAAATGATATGGCCCTCCTCTGTAAAGCACTTTGAGCTCTATGAAAGAAAAGTGCTGCTATAATTATTTATTACTATGTTGGACAATGTATATACACATAATAAGACACAGTCCCTGCCCCAGAGAAAGGGAGAAACTGAGGCACAGAGAGGTGACGTGACTTGCCCAAAGTCACACAGCATGTCAGCGGAAGAGCTCTGAACAGAACCAAAGTGTCCTGAGTGCCAGTCCAGTGCCCTATTCACTGTCTTAGGTAGTGCGCAAATAGGCATTTCTGCCTAGAGAGAATTGTATGCAGGCAGCAAACAAGAGGCTTTTCTATTTATGGGCAGCATATCCTTGATATGTAGCAATTAATTCTCCCCCCCCAGTTAAAATTAGTTAAATGCTGCCAAAACAATAGCATGTTCCTAAACTGGGCAAGCTTATCAACCGTTTCTCCGTGTGCTGTATTTGGCTAGGTTGGAAGATGTAGCTTCTTCAACACACTAAGGGTATGTCTACACTACGAGGGTAGTTCGATTTCACTTAAATCAAATATGTGGAATCGATCTTACAAAGTCGAACGTGTGTGTCCACACTAAGGACAGTAATTCGACTTTGTGAGTCCACACTAACGGGGCAAGCGTCGACATTGGAAGCGGTGCACTGTGGGCAGCTATCCCACAGTTCCCGCAGTCCCCGCTGCCCATTGGAATTCTGGGTCGAGCCGCCAATGCCTTCTGGGTAAAAAAATGTGTCGAGGGTGCTTTTGGGTAACTGTCGTCATCCGTCCGTCACTACCGACCTCCCTCCCTCCCTGAAAGCGCCGGCGGGAAATCAGTTCGCGCACTTTTCTGGTCAGTGACAGCGCGGACGCCACAGCACTGCGAGCATGGATCCCACTGCGGCCATCGCTGCAGTTGTGGCCGTTCTCAACGCCTCGCAGCTTATCATACACCTTTCCCTGAGGCAGATGCAGAGAAATCAGGCGAGGAGGCTACGGCACCGCAGTGAGGGCCTGAAGTCGGAGAGTAGCACAGAACTGTAAGAAACCACGAGCCCCAGTGCCCAGGACATCACGGTGGCAATGGGTCATGTGGATATTGTGGAACGGCGA
>NW_020684103.1:0-3223 GCF_002925995.2 Terrapene triunguis
TCCGGGAAGAAAGTCCCTTCCTCCAGCTTTCGAAACAGAACAGAGTGCCTGAAGACGCGAGCATCATGTACCCTTCCCGGCCAGCCCACGTTGATGTCGGTGAAACGTCCCTTGTGATCCACCAGGGCTTGCAGCAGCATTGAAAAGTACCCCTTGCGGTTTATGTACTCGGTGGCTTGGTGCTCCGGTGCCAAGATAGGGATATGGGTTCCGTCTATCGCCCCACCACAGTTTGGGAATCCCATTGCAGCAAAGCCATCCACTATGGCCTGCACGTTTCCCAGAGTCACTACCCTTGATATCACCAGGTCTCTCATTGCCCTGGCAACTTGGATCACAGCAGCCCCCACAGTAGATTTGCCCACTCCAAATTGATTCCCGACTGACCGGTAGCTGTCTGGCATTGCAAGCTTCCACAGGGCTATCGCCACTCGCTTCTCAACTGTGAGGGCTGCTCTCATCCTGGTATTCTGGCGCTTCAGGGCAGGGGAAAGCAAGTCACAAAGTTCCATGAAAGTGCCCTTACGCATGCGAAAGTTTCGCAGCCACTGGGAATCGTCCCACACCTGCAGCACGATGCGGTCCCACCAGTCTGTGCTTGTTTCCCGGGCCCAGAATCGGCGTTCCACGGCATCAACCTACCCCAGGAACACCATGATTTCCACATTGCTGGGGCCTGTGCCTTGTGAGAGGTCTAGGTCCATGTCCATTTCCTCATCACTCTCGTTGCCGCGCTGCAGTCGCCTCCTCCTCGGCTGGTCCTGGTTTTGCTTTGGCATGTCCTGGCTCTGCATATACTCCAGGACAATGCGCATGGTGTTCATAGTGCTCATAATTGCCGCGGTGATCTGAGCGGGCTCCATGATCCCAGTGCTAGCTATGGCGTCTGGTCTGAAAAAAGGCGCGAAACTAGTATCTGACGGACCAGGGGAGGGAGGGAGGGAGGGAGGGGCGAGTGACGACATGGCGTACAGGTACAGGGAATTAAAATCAAGAAAGGTGGCTTTGCACCAGGGAGAAACACAAACAACTGTCACACAGAATGGCCCTCCCTCCAGAGATTTAACTCAAAAGCCTGGGTTTAGCAGGCCGTTGATTTGACGGAGGGAGGGGGGAAGGAAATGAATACAGAACAAATCTATTTTTTACATCTTAAGACGACGGTGCAGCATGACTGATAGCCCTCGGCATTTTCTGGGTGCTTGGCAGCAAATACTGGGCACTTGGCAGTTAGCCTTCAGGCCTATTGCACGATCTGCTGCTCAGGGAAGACTCTGCTAACGTGCGATAAGCCAACAGGGCGCGTGGCAGAAAATGGCATACTACGACTGATAACCATCATCATCAAGACAGTTCCATAGGACTGAGCATGTCTGCCCAGGTGCCCATGATCGACAGCCACTGCTGTACGACAAGGACGGTTACCAGTCGTAATAAACCATCTACTGCCAAAAGGCAAAAGGCAAGGGGCTGGTGCAATGCAGCCCCACGGCTGCCAGCACCCAGATCGCCAATGAAGGCTACCAGTCATGCTGCACCGTCTACCGCCAAAAGGCAGTTAGCTGCTGCTGCTGTGTAGCAATGCAGTCCCACGTCTGCCAGCACCCAGATGACATATGGTGACGGTGAGCTGAGCTGAGCGGGCTCCATGCTTGTCGTGGTATGTTGTCTGCACAGGTAACCCAGGTAAAAAGGCGCGAATCTATTGTCTGCCGTCGCTCTGACGGAGGGGGAGGGGCCTGATGACATGTACCCAGAACCCCCCGCTACACTGTTTTGCATCATTCGGGCATTGGGATATCAACCCAGAATTCCAATGGGCGGCGGAGACTGCGGGAACTGTGGGATAGCTACCCATAGTGCAATGCTCCGGAAGTCGACGCTAGCCTCGGTACTGTGGACGCGGTCCGCTGACTAGAGCACTTAGAGCATTTTATGTGGGGACACACAAAATCGGCTGTATACAACCGATTTCTATAAAACCGGCTTCTATTAATTCGATCTAATTTCGTAGTGTAGACATACCCTGATCTCCTCCCTCAAAGTTCCATGTAGGTTGCTACAGCTCCAGCCTACAATTGGACTCATAATATTTGTGACAGTAGCGTAGCTGGGGGGGGAGCGGGGCAGCGGCCGCTCTCCCACTGAGCACAAGTGGCGCCTTTTCAATTTTTACTCACCCGGAGGCGCTCCGGGTCTTCGGCAGCACTTCGGCGGCGGGCCCTTCACTTGCTCCGGACCCGCTGCTCTTCACTCACTGAAATGCCGTCGAAGACCTGCAGAGCGAGTGAAGGTCCCGCCGCCGAGGTGCCGCCGAAGACCCGGAGCACCGCCCCGTCAGTAAAAGCGCCACCAGGTGGGTAAAAGCGCCGCAGCGGGTGGCTCCTTTTTTTATGATCGCTCCCCCTGTTCCCTCCACCTGGCTACGCCACTGATTTGTGACTGTGCGGACCAAGAATGGTGAGAAACAGGAGGAGTTTGGCATGGGAGCAGGTTCTCACTTGCATAAGCTAGCTTCCCAGTACTTAATTTGTGCCAGGACTTGCCAGGGCTGAGCCCGGCAACTCTAGGCTTGGCAGTTCATAGCCCCGGCACCTCTGGGCTTGCTGCATCAGTTATGAATGTAAAAACATTGTTTGAGCCCCGGCACCTAATTGGTTGAGTTGCGGCAGCTCTTTATTTACAAATTAAGCACTGTAGCATCCCCTTCTGTCTTCACAGCTTGTGGGTAAGGAGCTGGGTTTTGCTGAAATTATTTGGAGCTTCTACAGCCAGCCAACCTTTCCTCTCCCTTGGGCAGGTCACCCAGCCACCGATGTGCATCTTGCACATCTCAGAAGGCTGCGGTTGTCATTCACAAGACCCATAGTTCCAATCCATTATCATCATTTGTGGGGACGCATAGCTCCCGAATCGTCAGCCCACGGGTGCGGCACACTGCGCCCGTGGCTACGAGGCCGGAGCGGCCTACACCCCAGCGCCTGCGATTAGGAAACTTATTGGCTGACCTAATTGTCACCCTCGCTGCTTGCTTTCACGTGCACAAGATATGGGTTTGTTAGGTCATGTTGATGTGCACTGTACGCTCCTCCTATGCGCAAAAATTCAACCACTCATAAGTGCTGTAAACATGGAAGTAGGAGAATAAAAACCCCAGTGGAAAGTCCCTGGGAGGCTTTTCGGCTACCAAGACCTGGCGCTCTGTCTCCTTCCTTTTTTCGTC
>NW_020684104.1:0-2156 GCF_002925995.2 Terrapene triunguis
AGTGTGCTGACAGGCTGGGTTGGGAGACAGTCGCAGATGTGTCTGTGTGAATTTTAAAAAGGGAGTGAATTCCTGAGACAGATAAATGAAATTGTATACAAAGAACCTAGTCTTTCTCTGTGAACAAGACCATGCACTGCACCTCTCACATGCGCACTCAGGACAAGGTCGAATTTTCGGCCGTCGCCTTCAGTGCCTGTGGACTTGCGGAGGTCTTGGAGTGTTCAGAGAACTGTGGCTGGAGACCTGAACTTCTGGAGCGGGCAATAATGGTAAGCCGCAGACTTGTGGCTGCTTAAAACTCCAGCAGTAGCACTGGCCTCCTTTCACATTGAAAGCAATGCCAGTCTCTGCTGCCAGCAATCAGGACAGCATCAACTCTGCCCCTGTCCCACCCCCTCGCGGCTGTCCCAGGGAAAGATCCCTGTATGCTGCCCCTCTCCCTCCACCGCGTGGCTGTAAAGCAGTCCCAATACTAACAGTCCCCTCCCTAATTCAAAGCAGGGCGTCATGAGCGACATCACCCTGCTGAGGATCCCGGACACCCAGAGAGAACGCATGCTGCGGGAAAGCATGCAGAAACCGGGGCCGTATGCCGCCATGCTATGTCGGGCCATGATCCCCGAGTACCTGATTGTGGCATGGAGGGGACATGTCTGCTACCACGGAGGGCCCACTAAGATCGCCCTACCCCGGAACCTGATCAACAGGCTTGAGCTCTACCTCCACGAGACCTACGAGGAGTTCTCCTACGAGGATTTCTCGTCGATCCCCGGCCACATTGACCGGATTTTCGCGTAGGTGCACTGGGACTTTGGAGTGGAGCGTCTTGGGCCTGGGAATCATGTAGTAACGGACATTGTGAAATTTTTTTAAAATACTTGGGACTAAATTGAGAAGAGCCTAAGACAGAGAAATCATGCAAAACCCATTTGTTACCTTTGTAAATATTCCTGTTTTGTACCTGATTATTTTTTTACTAGTTTACAGCACTTTTATAAATATACATTGTTAATAGTATAAATATTACCGTTCTGTTTTAAATAAATGTTTACATGTTTACAGCACTTACTGCTTGATCCGTCCCCTGATTCTGTGTCCGGGGTAAGGGATGGGGACGGTTGGTAGGGGATCTCGGTAAGGGTGATGAAGAGCTCCTGGCTGTCGGGGAAATCAGCGGTGCCAGCGCTGTCGACTGCCTCGTCCTCCTCATCTCCTTCTTCATCTTCCCCGTCCGCTGTCATGTCCGACATGATCCCATCCTCGGAGTCCACGGTCAGGGGTGGGGTAGTGGTGGCGGCCGCTCCCAGGATGGAATGCAGTGCCTCGTAGAAACGGGATGTGTGGGGCTGGGATCCGGAGCGTCCGTTAGCCTCTTTGGTTTTTTGGTAGCCTTGTCTCAGCTCCTTGATTTTCACGCGGCACTGCGTTGCATCCCGGCTGTAGCCTCTCTCTGCCATGGCTTTGGAGATCTTCTCGTAGATCTTAGCATTCCTTCTTTTGGAGCGCAGCTCTGAAAGCACGGACTCATCGCCCCACACTGCGATGAGATCCAGACTTCCCGATCAGTCCATGCTGGGGCCCTCTTTCTATTGGATTGCACGGCCATCTCTGCTGGAGAGCTCTGCATCGTTGCCACTGCTGCTGAGCTCCCCTCGATGTCCAAAGAGGAACTGAGATTCAAACTGCCCAGACAGGAAAATGAAAATGAATTCAAATTTTCCCGGGGGTGTGGCTGGTCAGAGCATCCGAGCTCGGACTGCTGTCCAGAGCGTCAACAGAGTGGTGCACTGTGGGATAGCTCCCGGAGCTATTACCGTCGATTTCCATCCACACCTAGCCTAATTCGATATGGCCATGTCGAATTTAGCGCTACTCCTCTCGTTGGGGAGGATTACAGAAATCGATTTAAAGAGAGCTTTATGTCGAACTAAATGGCTTCCTGGTGTGGACGGGTGCAGGGTTAATTCGATATAACGGCGCTAAAGTCGACATAAAAGCCTAGTGTAGACCAGGCCTAAGAGTTTCAGCACTCATTACTTCAACCAGTAGTATAAACTGAGCTGTGCTAGATAACCTTTTAAAGAACTGAAACAAAGTTTGAGTCCGACTGCTTTGATATACAAAGGCCTCAAATTAGAAACCTCAAGGTCCCA
>NW_020684105.1:0-2241 GCF_002925995.2 Terrapene triunguis
ACAGCCAGACATGGAGAAGGGCTCTTGGAGTCTGGGCTTTCAACCAGATCTGCACTCACATTACGCTGATTACATCTAGACCACGTTTCCCTCGTTCGCTTGTGAGAATGTCCCATGGGACTGTGTCAAAAGCCTAAGAAACACCAAGAGAGATCACCTCTACTGTTTACCCATCTCCACTAGGCCTATAACCCTGCCAAAGAAGGAGCTAGGATTGGTTTGGAATGATTTGTTCTTGACAAGTCCATGTTCTTTTTCAGGGATCGCAGACGAGAACTGGGGCACAACACCTGGTTTGTTAAGGCCACAAAAATGGAGGCAGGAACCTCTTCTCTCCTGCTGGCAAAGAACCCCAGGTACCTAAAAGACAGGGCCTCACATCCCTGAATGGGCTTTAAAAAAGACAAAGCTTAAAAAATTTGGCCCCGACCATTTCTTGTTTCCGCAGACTAGATATTTTAGCAAACTTTAGAATTCCTTGGTGCTAAACACCGAGAAATTCCCCTTTCTCCTTCACAGAGGCTTTAACGCCCCTTATCTCACTCAGGCTCACGACCGCCCAGAGTTCGAGAATTGTCCCTGTTCGCATTGGACAGATGGGGAGGAGCTTGAGCTACAGAGAAGGGAAGGGACCTACCCAAGGGCCTACGCAGCAAGGCAGTGGCAGAGATAGAAAGAGAAGCCACCAGTCCTGACTCCTGTTCTAATGGACAACAAACCCCCCAGAGGCGAAAGTAAGCCGGTACGGTACGGTACGGTGTAGCGGCAAGAGCCAGTACGCCGTGGGGGACTGGACCAGCTTCCGCGGCGGTGATTTAAAGGCCCCAGGGCTCCAGCCGCTGCGGGGAGCCCCGGGCCCTTTAAAGCGCCGCCGGAGTTCTGGCAGCCGGGCTCGGACGGGGATTAAAGTGCCCGGAGCTTTGGCCGCTGCGGGGAGCCCTGGGCCCTTTAAAGTGCCGCCGGAGCTCCAGCAGCCGGGCTCCCGTGGTGATTTAAAGGGCCCAGGGCTCCAGCCGCTGCGGGGAGCCCCGGGCCCTTTAAAGCGCCACCGGTGCTCCGGCAGCCGGACTCGGGCAGGGATTTAAAGGGCCCAGGGCTCCAGCCAGTGCGGGGAGCCCCGGGCCTTTTAAAGCGCCTCTGGAGCTCCTGCAGCCGGGCTCCCGTGGTGATTTAAAGGGCCCGGAGCTCCGGCAGCCGGGCTCCCGTGGTGATTTAAAGGGCCCAGAGCTCTGCGGTGGCCGGAGCCCTGGGCCCTTTATTTCGCCCCTGAGCCCCGGGGCTCCCAGCCACCTCTGCAGCTGGTAGCTCCGGGGTGATTTAAAGGCCCTGGGGCTCCCAGCCACAGCCGGAGCCCCTGGGCCTTTAAATCTTGAAAGGCCCCGCCTCTTCCGGTTGAGGCCCCACCCCCGCTCAGGACTCCGGCATAACGGTAAATCCTTGAAGTTCCTTTCACCCCTGGGCAGGGATAGAGCCCAGGAATCGAGATGATGGGGAAATTTCATTGAACCGTTTCTGTCAGAAAATCCCATTCAGACTAAACCAGTTTGTTTCTTGAACTCATAACAAGTGGGATGAAAGTTCTTTGCAAAAATATTTTGTTGCAAAACAAAAGCATCTCCTGTTTGTCACAGTGTGTTAAATTATCTCGTCGCACACAGAGAGGAGACCCTTAGATCTCGAAAATTAGATAAGATGCCTGAGTCTGAGCTAAGTAGTTGCTGCTCTTATCAATTTCAAAATAAAAAAATACAAATAAAATAGAATATTTCAGCTATTCTATTATGTCACAATCTGATCTGAGTAAACGTGCTAGGACACCTCATATTATGTACTCCTCCTAGTGACACTCTCCAATGGATCTCCATCCTCCACCCACCGTGAGGTAGGTAGGAGCAGATCATTATTATCCCTACTTGAAAGAGGGAGAAGCTAAGGCTGAGAAAGGAGAATTGACTTGTCTTAGGTCACACAGCCAGTCAGTGGCAGAGTTGGGAATAGGTCCGAAGAGCCCTGATTTTCAAACTAACCATCGGATCTTCAATTTCATACATTGAATGACCTGAATAAAGTGCTCTCAGATGAGTTCCAGACCAACAACAGTGCACAGTAATTATTCAGCAAGTATTTGAGGAGAACTGCAATGTTAGAGAGAATCATGAGCTGCTCAGAGACAATTAATGCAGAGAAGCAGCAAAATTCACTTGGTCTTAAAAGAGAACAAGGACCTGAGTCTCCTCCCTG
>NW_020684106.1:0-3461 GCF_002925995.2 Terrapene triunguis
AGTCTTTGGGCTTTTTTAACCTTCTTAACATGTGGGGATGGTTTCAAACAGTTCTGCCCTCATTTCCCATACCAAGCACCCGTGCCATTTAAAATGGGTTTGCAATGTAAAAGGAGGGGCTGCGATTTCAGGTTTAACATGCAGCACAAACCCAACTAACTCCCCTCCCCCTCACACCCAATTCTCTGGGATGGTCACTTCACCCCTCCCCCCCACCGCGTGGTTAACAGCGGGGAATATTTCTGTTCAGCAGACCAGGAAGGGGCACCTCTGAATGTCCCCTTAATAAAATTGCCCCATTTTAACCAGGTGACCGTGAATGATATCACTCTCCTGAGGATAACAAAGAGCGATAAGGAATGGATGTTGTCTGCATGCCAGCAAACACCGGGACCATACGCTGCCATGCTTTGTTATGCAATGATTCCAGACTACGTGCTACTGGCCTGGCGTGGTAAAGTGTCCTACCATGGCGGACGGGATAAGGCAGCCCTCCCCAGAAACCTTTTGCAAAGGCTTTGGGAGTACATGAAGGAGAGCTTTCTGGAGATGTCCCTGGAGGATTTCCGCTCCATCCCCATACACGTTAACAGACTTTTCCAGTAGCTGTACTGGCCGCGATTGCCAGGGCAAATTAATCATTAATCATTAAACACGCTTGTTTTTAAACCATGTGTAATTTTTGCAAAGGTACACTCACCAGAGGTCCCCTGTGTGCCCTCAGGGTCTTGGGTCAGTTCGGGGGTTACTGTTTCCAGGTCCAGGGTGACAAACATATCCTGGCTGTTGGGGTAACTGGTTTCTCCGCTTCCTTGCTGCTGTGAGCTATCTATGTTCTCTCCATCCTCATCTTCCTCGTCCGCCGAACCCGCTTCCCCGTTTGCAGAGAGGGACTCATAGAACACGCTTGGGCTAGTGGTGGCTGCACGCCCTAGAATGGCATGCAGCTCCGCGTAGTAGCGGCATGTTTGCGGCTCTGCCCCGGACCTTCCGTTTGCGTCTCTGACTTTGTGGTAGGCTTGCCTTAGCTCCTTAATTTTCACGCGGCACTGCCGCGCATCCCTGTTATGGCCTCTGTCCTTCATGGCCTTGGAGATCTTTTCTAATGTTTTGCCGTTTCTTTTACTGTTTCGGAGTTCGGCGAGCACTGCTTCATCTCCCCAGATGGCGATCAGATCCTGTACCTCCCGTTCGGTCCAGGCTGGAGCTCTTCTGCGATCCTGGGACTGGGACTCCATCATGGTTACCTGTGCTGATGGGCTCTGCATGGTCACCTGTGCTCTCCACGCTGAGCAAACAGGAAATGAAATTCAAACGTTCGCGGGGCTTTTCCTGTCTACCTGGCCAGTGCATCTGAGATGAGAGTGCTGTCCAGAGCGGTCACAATGAAGCACTGTGGGATAGCTCCCGGAGGCCAGTAATGTCGAATTCCGTCCACACTAACCCAATTCCGACCCCCTAAGGCCGATTTTATCGCTAATCCCCTTGTCGAGGTGGTGTTAGGAAACCGGTTTAAAGGGCCCTTTAAGTCGACAGAAAGGGCTTCGTAGTGTAAACGTGTCCAGGCTTAAGTCGATTTAACGCGGCTAAAGTCGACCTAAACTCGTAGTGTAGACCAGGCCTAAGAAAATAGAACTGATTTTATTTTTTGGGAAGGGGGTGAAGGGGGTATGTAGCTGGAGAAGATAGTCAACATAAACTGGGTAAAGAAACGGGGGCAGGTTCAGCTTCTCTTTAAACAAAGTTAATAGTCACAGGTTACCCTGCTCACTGAGGAACCTAGCTTTCAAAGCCTCCCGGATGCACAGCGCGTCCCGCTGGGCTCTTCTAACCGCCCGGCTGTCTGGCTGGGCGTAATCAGAAGCCAGGCTATTTGCCTCAACCTCCCACCCCGCCATAAAGGTCTCCCCCTTGCTCTCACAGAGATTGTGGAGCACACAGCAAGCTGCTATAACAATGGGGATATTGGTTTCGCTGAGATCACAGCGAGTCAGTAAGCTTCTCCATCTCCCCTTGAGACGGCCAAAAGCACACTCCACCACCATTCTGCACTTGCTCAGCCGGTAGTTGAAGAGTTCTTTTTCAGTGTCCAGGGCGCCAGTATAGGGCTTCACGAGCCAGGGCATTAGCGGGTAGGCTGGGTCCCCGAGGATCACTGTAGGCATCTCCACATCCCCAAGAGTTATTTTGTGGTCCGGGAAGTAAATACCTTCCTGCAGCCGTCTAAACAGACCTGAGTTCCTGAGCACGCGAGCGTCATGAACCTTGCCCGGCCATCCGACGTTGATGTTGGTAAAACGTTCCCTATGGTCCACCAGTGCTTGCAGCACCATAGAAAAGTAGCCCTTTCAGTTGATGTACTGGCTGGCCTGGTGGTCCCGTCCCAGGATAGGGATGTGAGTTCCATCTATAGCCCCACCGCAGTTTGGGAATCCCATCGCGGTGAAGCCATCTATGATGACCTGCGCGTTTCCCAGGGTCACTACCTTTGAGAGCAGTACCTTAACGATTGCGTTGGCTACTTGCATCACAACAACCCCCACGGTAGATTTGCCCACGCCAAAGTGGTTCGCGACTGACCGGTAGCTGTCCGGCGTTGCAAGCTTCCAGAGGGCTATGGCCACTCGCTTCTGGACAGTCAGGGCTGCTCGCATCCGGGTGTCATTGCGCTTCAGGGCAGGGGACAGCAACTCACAAAGTTCCAGGAAAGTCCCCTTCCGCATGCGAAAGTTTCGCAGCCACTGGGATTCATCCCAGACCTGCAGCACTATGCGGTCCCACCAGTCCGTGCTTGTTTCCCGGGCCCAGAATCGTCGTTCCACAACATCCACATGACCCATTGCCACCGTGATGTCCTCGGCGCTGGGTCTTGTGGTTTCTGACAGGTCTGTGCTACTCTCAGACTTCAGATCCTCACCCCGCTGCCGTAGCCTCCTCGCCTGATTTCTCTGTATCTGCCTCTGGGAAAGGTGGATGAGAAGCTGCGAGGTGTTGAGAACGGCCACAACTGCAGCGATGGTCGCAGCGGGCTCCATGCTCGCAGTGCTGTGGCGTCCGCGCTGTCACTGACCAGAAAAGTGCGCGAAGTGATTTCCTGCCGGCGCTTTCAGGGAGGGAGGGCGGGAGTGACGGACGGATGACGACAGTTACCCAAAAGCACCCTCGACACATTTTTTTTACCCAGAAGGCATTGGCGGCTCGACCCAGAATTCCAATGGGCAGCGGGGACTGCGGGAACTGTGGGATAGCTGCCCACAGTGCACCGCTTCCAATGTCGACGCTTTCCCCGTTAGTGTGGACTCACAAAGTCGAATTACTGTCCTTAGTGTGGACACACACGTTCGACTTTGCAATATCGATTCCACATATTCGATTTAAGTGAAATCGAACTACCCTCGTAGTGTAGACATACCCTTAGCAGTAAAAGTACACAGCTGCACAGCTGCATTTAAAAGGATAAA
>NW_020684107.1:0-2262 GCF_002925995.2 Terrapene triunguis
GAGGGGCTCAGGGCTGGGGCAGAGGGTTGGGGTGAGGGGTTTGGGGTATGGGAGGGGCTCAGGGCTGGGGCAGAGGGTTGGGGTGTGGGGGTGAGGGCTGCAGGGTGGGGCCGGGGGTGAGGAGTTTGGCGTGTGGGAGGGGCTCAGGGCTGGGGTGCGGGAGGGAGTCAGGGCTCTGGGCTGGGGGTGCAGGCTCTGGGGTGGGGCCAGGGATGAGGGGTTTGGGGTGGGCTCAGGGCTGGGTCAGGGGGTTGGGGTGTGGGAGGGGGTCAGGGCTGGGGCTGGGGATGAGGGGTTTGGGGTGCAGGAAGGGGTTCCAGGTTTGGGGCGGCTCAGGGCTGGGGCAGGGGATTGGGGCGCGGACTTATCTCCACTGGCTACCGGTCAGCAGCACAGCCAGGGTGCACTGCGGACTGCGCTGTGCCCCGGAAGTGGCCAGCAGCAGGTCTGGCTCCTAAGTGGAGGCGCACAAGCGGCTCCGCTCGATTCTTGCCTGCAGGCACACCCCCCCCCCACAGTTCCCATTGGCCCAGTAATGGGTCGTGACCCATGGTTTGAAAAACACTGCTGTAGAGGGCAGTTGTGTCACACAAGCACAGGGGCAGTAAAGCATGATGGTCTGCCATTAACTTGCTTTGTGACCTTGGCCAGGTCCTTTTCCCTCTCTGTGCCTCAGTGTCCCCTCCAGTGCAATGGGGATACCGATATGGACATTCCTTTGTTATTGTTTTCAGGAGGGTTTCCTTAGAGATTGACCCAAGCTGCAGAATTTGGATCCAGTTTAGGTTTGGTGGGCAGCGGAAGAGTGCCACATTTTCGTGCTCACTTTGAAGACCGGAGTAGGGCTGGTTGGGAAACAGGTTCCCTGTCCGAGAGATTGTTTGTGATTTCCAAAGTTTTCCCAGCCAGAACTGGGCGTCTAACATGGGGGGGGGTCTCGATTTGTTAGCGCCCCCGTGTGGCCTCACTAGTCTTGCTCCGTCCCCCACTATTCGGCCACACCCGACTCTGCATTTGTCAAGTCCTTGTCAAGAAGTGACCTCTCCTGGCCAGGTTCTTGGTAGTCTGTCCCTGTTAGGATAACAGGGAAGCAGCAGATCCGTGGCGCCAGGAGGGTATAGCCATTTCCCCTCTCTTGGTATTGACACCTCCTCATCAATTATTGGGAGTGGACCACCTCCACCCTGACTGAATTGGCCCTGCCAGCACTGGTTCTCCACTTGGGAGGTAACTCCCTGCTCTTCATGTGTCAGTATATTTATGCCTGCATCTGTTCTTTTCACTCCATGCATCTGAAGAAGTGGGTTTTTTACCCACGAATGCTTTATGCCCAAATAAATCTGTTAGTCTTTAAGGTGCCAGCGGACTCCTCGTTGTTTTTGTGGATATAGAATAACACGGCTACCCCCTGATACTTTTCTCCTAAGTCACACACTGAGTTAATGGCAGATTGGGGGCTAGAATCCAGTTCTCCTGCCTCCCTAAGGGACCCTCCACATAGGGTCTACATGAGCTGGGAGCATCACCTTCTTGTAGACGGTACTCTCCGTGCCTTCACTATTGTGGATGTGTGCATCACTGCCCTTTTCTGGATAGAATCGGAGCTGCTCAACTTTGTGTCATAGGCTCTATACTGCTTGCAGTTTGATGGAGATTCTCCTTTAGCAGCATTGGCAGGATCCTGAACTTTTGAGGCAGGAGTTCTAGCCCCATTGTTGCAGTGAAAAATTTGGGGTACAACAAAGAGACAGCTATCTCCCTGGATAGCTGTGGATTAAAGTTAAAGCAAGAAAACAGAACTAGTTTCAGTGCATTTTATTATTGATGGATTTTACAGCCCAGTCTTTGATGTGCTGGGTGCTTGCTAAACATCTGGGCAGGGGCAGCCCTTGCCTTGTAGAGCCTCACAATCTACAGATGGACAGGGAGCCGAGAGGAGGCGAAGGAGAGCAATAGTGGGTAGCATGTCTCTAGGGCAGCTCAGTTCATTGTAAGCACCATGGCAAAAGAGGGTCGTGTGTGTGTGTGTGCGCACTGCCATTGTAACTATGCCTTGGAGAGTGTGTGTGTGTGTGTGTGTGTGTGTGTGTGTGTGCACTGCCATTGTAACTGTGCCTTGGAGTGTGTGTGTGTGCGCACTGCCATTGTAACTGTGCCTTGGAGAGTGTGTGTGTGTGCGCACTGCCATTGTAACTGTGCCTTGGAGAGTGAGTGTGTGTGTGTGTGTGTGTGTGTGTGTGTGTGTGTGTGCACTGCCATTGT
>NW_020684108.1:0-1122 GCF_002925995.2 Terrapene triunguis
GTTAGTCTGAATCTGTAAAAAGCAACAGAGGGTCCTGTGGCACCTTTGAGACTAACAGAAGTATTGGGAGCATAAGCTTTCGTGGGTAAGAACCTCACTTCTTCAGATGCAAGTAATGGAAATCTCTAGAGGCAGGTATAAATCAGTGTGGAGATAACGAGGTTAGTTCAATCAGGGAGGGTGAGGTGCTCTGCTAGCAGTTGAGGTGTGAACACCAAGGGAGGAGAAACTGCTTCTGTAGTTGGATAGCCATTCACAGTCTTTGTTTAATCCTGATCTGATGGTGTCAAATTTGCAAATGAACTGGAGCTCAGCAGTTTCTCTTTGGAGTCTGGTCCTGAAGTTTTTTTGCTGTAAGATGGCTACCTTTACATCTGCTATTGTGTGGCCAGGGAGGTTGAAGTGTTCTCCTACAGGTTTTTGTATATTGCCATTCCTGATATCTGACTTGTGTCCATTTATCCTCTTGCGTAGTGACTGTCCAGTTTGGCCAATGTACATAGCAGAGGGGCATTGCTGGCACATGATGGCATATATAACATTGGTGGACGTGCAGGTGAATGAGCCGGTGATGTTGTAGCTGATCTGGTTAGGTCCTGTGATAGTGCTGCTGGTGTAGATATGTGGGCAGAGTTGGCATCGAGGTTTGTTGCATGGGTTGGTTCCTGAGTTAGAGTTGTTATGGTGCGGTGCGTGGTTGCTGGTGAGAATATGCTTAAGGTTGGCGGGTTGTCTGTGGGCGAGGACTGGCCTGCCTCCCAAGGTCTGTGAAAGTGAGGGATCATTGTCCAGGATGGGTTGTAGATCACTGATGATGCGTTGGAGAGGTTTAAGCTGAGGACTGTAGGTGATGGCCAGTGGAGTTCTGTTGGTTTCTTTTTTGGGCCTGTCTTGTAGCAGGAGGCTTCTGGGTACACGTCTGGCTCTGTTGATTTGTTTCTTTATTTCCTTGTGTGGGTATCGTAGTTTTGCGAATGCTTGGTGAAGATCTTGTAGGTGTTGGTCTCTGTCTGAGGGGTTGGAGCAGATGCGATTGTACCTCAGTGCTTGGCTGTAGACGATGGATCGTGTGGTGTGACCGGGGTGGAAGCTGGAGGCATGAAGGTAGGCATAGCGGTCGGT
>NW_020684109.1:0-2014 GCF_002925995.2 Terrapene triunguis
TTAAACAAGAGTAGTAGTATTAGTTCAAATGAACATCTTTTTCTTGCTTTCTATTACACTCTGTGTGATTCTTCTATGTCTCCACCCCAGAAAAAAAAATCTGATTGCTGGCTGGTACAGTAGCTATTAAATACAAATTATTTTGCCAAATATGCACAGCTTTATGTGTGCTACTGCTTAACCATCTGTAGTGCAGGCTACATGCCAATTCCTTTATGCCTGGAGTGCTGACAGGGGAATCCATTCGAGAGAGAGTCTAAAGCAAAGCTAGGAAAGGAAGCCAGAAATAATGGAGCCTAGAAATCAGCTGCGTAGTGTTGGAGAAGTAGCTTCTCTTATTGAGGGGGAACTAATAAAGGCAGGAGGGAAGAAATAATTATCCAAAAAAATGTGTGCAACCAGAGCTCAAAATCCTAGACAGAAGGGTTTTCCTTTAAATTAGAGCTTGTCCGGAATATTTGGCAAAATATTTGTAACAAAAAAATACCGATTTGTCAAAGTCCAAACGATTTCCTGGAAGGGGTCAAATTCTCAACCTGAAAGAATGTTGATAACATTTTTTGAAATGTCTTAGGCCTGGTCTACACTAGGCTTTTATGTCGAATTTAGCGCCGTTATGTCGAATTAACCCTGCACCCGTCCACACCAGGAAGCCATTTAGTTCGACATAGAGCTCTCTTTAAATCGATTTCTGTAATCCTCCCCAACGAGAGGAGTAGCGCTAAATTCGACATGGCCATGTCGAATTAGGCTAGGTGTGGATGGAAATCGACGCTAATAGCTCCGGGAGCTATCCCACAGTGCACCACTCTGTTGACGCTCTGGACAGCAGTCCGAGCTCGGATGCTCTGACCAGCCACTCCCCCGGGAAAATTTGAATTCCTTTTCCTGTCTGGGCAGTTTGAATCGCAGTTTCTGTTTGGACACCGTGGTGAGCTCAGCAGCAGTGGCAACGATGCAGAGCTCTCCAGCAGAGATGGCCGTGCAATCCAATAGAAAGAGGGCCCCAGCATGGACGGATCGGGAAGTCTTGGATCTCATCGCTGTGTGGGGCGATGAGTCCGTGCTTTCAGAGCTGCGCTCCAAAAGACGGAATGCAAAGATCTATGAGAAGATCTCTAAAGCCATGGCAGAGAGAGGCTACAGCCGGGATGCAACGCAGTGCCGCGTGAAAATCAAGGAGCTGAGACAAGGCTACCAGAAGACCAAAGAGGCAAACGGACGCTCTGGATCCCAGCCCCACACATCCCGTTTCTACGAGGCACTGCATTCCATCCTAGGTGCGGCCGCCACCACTACCCCACCAGTGACCGTGGACTCTGAGGATGGGATATTGTCCGCGGCCGGTTCCTCAGCGGACGGGGAAGAGGAGGAAGGAGATGAGGAGGACGAGGCAGTAGACAGCGCTTACAACGCTGATTTGCCCGACAGCCAGGAGCTCTTCATCACCCTGACAGAGATCCCCTACCAACCCTCCCCAGCCGTTACCCCAGACACAGATTCAGGGGAAGGATCAAGCAGTAAGTGTTTTAAATATCTAAACATTTATTTACAACATAACTGGCGTATTTAAAATATTAACAGTAGCTAAAGTGCTTTAAAACATGTAAACATTTATTTGCAACAAAACAGGAAGATTGAAAATATGAACAGTGGGTAAAGTGCTGCAAACCATGTAAACAGGAAAGTCAAACAAAAGGGGAATCATTGCAAAGTGTATCATGATTTGTCTTTTTTTGGGCGCCTCAATATATATAGTCCGAACCATTTTCAAAAAATTGCACAATGTCCGCTTCATGATTATAGTGCCCAAAACCCTGAAGTCATTTGTCCCTCCAAGGGCACCTAAGCCAGGAACTGGTCAATGTAACCGGGGATAGAGGCGAGATCCTCCGGGGAGAACTCCTCATACACCTCCTGCAGGTGTTTTTCCAGTCTCATCAGCAGGTTCCTGGGCAGGGAGAGCTTGTTAGGCCCCCCGTGGTAGGACACGTTTCCCTGCCACAACGCCAGC